>NW_026893730.1:300000-481690 GCF_032452875.1 Bos javanicus
TATGATAGCAAACATGCTCAGCGCATGATCAGTCACATGATCAGCGCCATTAAGTCACGTGATCACTACATGATAGTCATGTGATCAGTCCATGCTCAGTCACGGTATCAGTGCATGATCAGCCACGTGATCAGTGCATGATCAGCCAGGTGATCATTTCATGATAGCTATGTGATCAGTTCATGATTTGTCACGTGATCTGTGCATGACCAGGCAGGTGGTCAGTGTATGATCAGCGACGTGATCAGTGCATGATCCGTCACCTAATGGGTGTATTATCAGTCACCTGACCGGTACATGGTAGCTACATGATCATTGCATGATCAGCCACGTGAGTAGTGCATGTCAGCCACGTGATCAGTGCATGATCAATCACGTGTTCAGTGCATGATCAGTCATGTAATCTGTGCATGACCAGGCACGTGATCAGTGTATGACCAGCCAAGTGATCAGTGCATGATAGCCACGTGATCAGTGCATGATCAGCCACGTGATCAGTGCATGATCAGCCACATGATCAGTGCATGATCAATTATGTGATCAGTGCATGATCAGTCACCTGAGTGGGGAAGGATCATTCACGTGACCTGTACATTGTAGCTACATGATCATTGCATGATCAGCCACGTGAGTAGTGCACGATAGCCACGTGATCACTGCATGATCAGTCACATGATCAGTGCATGATCAATTACCTGATCAGTGCATGATCAGTCACGTGACCAGTGCATGGTAGCTACGTGATCATTGCATGATCAGCCACGTGATCAGTGTATGATAGCCACATGATCAGTGCATGATCAGTCACGTGATACGTTTGTGATCAGCCACGTGATCAGTGCATGTTATCCACGTCATCAGTGCAGGATAGCCACGTGATCACTTCATGATTATTTACGTGATCTGTACATGATCAGTCACGTGATTCGTGTGTGATCAGCCACCGGATCAGTGCGTGATTAGCCATGTGATCATTGCGTGATCAGCCACATGCTCAGTGCATGAGAGCCACGTGATCAGTGCATGATCAGTCCCGTGATACATGTGTGATCAGCCACGTGATCAGTGCATGATGAGCCACGTGATCAGTGCAGGATCAATTACGTGATCAGTGCATGATCAGTCACGTGACCAGTACATGGTTGCTACGTGATCCTTGCATGATCAGCCACATGAGCAGAGCATGATAGCCACGTGATCAGTGCATGATCAGTCACGTGATCAGTACATGATCAGTCACTTGAACAGTGCATGATCATTGACGTGATCTGTGCATGATCAGTCACGTGACCAGTATATGGTAGCTACGTGATCATTCCATGATGAGCCACGTGAGCAGTGCATGATAGCCACGTGATGTGTGCATGATCAGTTACGTGAGCAGAGTATGATCAGCCACGTGATCAGTGCATGAGTGCCACGTGATCAGTGCATATGTCACGTGACAGGTGTGTGATCAGCCACGTGGACAGTGCATTTTCAGCCACGTGATCAGTGCATGACAGCCACGTGATCAGTGCATGATCAGTTACCTGAGCAGTGTATGATCAGCCACGTGATCACTGCATGTCCAGAAACGTGAACAGTGTATGATCAGCCACGTGATCAGTGCATGATATCGAAGTGATCAGTGCATGATCATCACGTGATCAGTGTATGATCAGCCACGTGAATAGTGCATGCTCAGTCACGTGATAAGGGCCTGCTGAGCTGCGTGATTCCTGCCGGCTCATCTGCATGACAATTGTCATCTGAGCTGCGTGATTCCTGTTGGCTCATCTGCTTGACAATAGCCAGCTAAGCTGCGTGATTCCTGCCTGGTCACGTGCTTGATTATTGCCAGTTGAGCAGCATGATTCGTCACTGCTGAGCTCCATGCTTATTGCCTGCTGATTGCGTGGTTCGTGGCTGCTCAGCTCTTTGAGTATCACCTCCTGAGGTCCCTGTTCGGTCGCCACCTGCCGGGGACCAGCCCCAACCGATCCAGGGTATTCGAAGGAGAGATGGCCTAGGCGACTATTTATATGCTAATCAGAGATGTCAAGAATAATAGTATGAGGAGAGCTCACTAGGAAAATTCGGTGGAGAAAAGAGACTGAGTAGCTTGGTTTACGTGGAAGACCAATCAAACTTCAAGACAAGAAGTTTGCACCACTTACGTAGGCCGCAGGCGCCCCCTCGAATAGCGAAAGGTGCCTCACCCTAGACACCTTCTCGAGTGGGTCTTAGCAGCCCAGGCATAATTAGTAAGCGTGGTGGGTTCCGCGCTCCAGATGGAGACTCAGCTGGAAGTTAAAGGGAAGAATGACAAGGAACTTTATGAATTGGAGCTGTAAGTTAACTCTTTGACAGAGAGAGCGAGATGGTGGTGGGGGACAGCCCCCAGTGAAAGCAGAGGTGAGAGCACAAAGCAATACAGTAGGCAGACTCTGGATTTTTTGGGGGGGAGATGCTCGACAATATCCGGGTGGATTCCTGAGGCTCGATCCCGCATTTGCGTATGTCGAGCCTCCTTCCTCATGACCTTTGTCCAGAGTGGAATGCCTCCCCGGCTCCCAGCACATGATCAGTGCATGCTCAGTCACGATATCAGTGCCTGCTCAGCCACGTGATCACTGACGGCACATTCACGTGATCAGCGCCTCTCAGTCACCTGATCACCGTATGATAAACACGTGATCAGTGAACGACCAGCCACGTGATCACTGCATGCGCAGTCAGGTGGTCAGTTCCTGATTAGCCACCTGATCAGTGCGTGCACAGTCCCCTGATCAGCGCCTGTCAGTCACTGATCACTGCCTGATAAACACGTGATCAGTGCCCGAACAGCCACGTCATCAGTGCATGCACAGTCACGTGATCAGTGCATGATAGCCACGTGATCAGTGCGTGCACAGTCCCATGATCAGCGCCTGTCGGTCACTGATCATTGCCTGAGAAACACGTGATCAGTGCATGATGAGCCATGTGATCAGTGCCTGATCAGCTGCGTCATCAGTGCATGCGCAGTCACGTCATCAGTGCATGATAGCCACGTGATCAGTGCATGCTCAGTCACGTGATCAGTGCATGATCAGTCACGTGATCAGTGCAATATCAGTCATGTGACCAGTACAGGGTAGCTGCGTGATCATTGCATGATCAGCCACGTGAGCAGTGCATTATAGCCACGTGATCAGTGCATGATCAGCCACGTGTTCAGTGCATGATCAGTCACGTGATCAGTGTATGACCAGCCAAGTTATCAGTGCATGATCAGTCCCGTGATCAGTGCATGATCGGTCACGTGATCAGTGTATGACCAGCCAAGTGTTCAGTGCATGATCAGTCACATGATCAGTTCATGATCAGCCAAGTGATCTGTGCATGATCAATTTCGTGTTCAGTGCATGATTAGTTATGTGACCAGTACATGGTAGCTACGTGATCATTGCATGATCAGCCACGTGATCAGTGCATGATAGCCACGTGATGAGGCCATGATAGCCACGTGATCAGTGCATGATCAGTCATGTGATATGTGTGTGATCAGCCACGTGATCAGTGCATGATATCCATATAATCAGTGCATGATAGCCACGTGATGACTTCAAGATTTGTCACGTGAGCTGTGCATGACCAGGCACGATGAGTGCATGATATCCACGTGATCAGTACATTATAGCCACGTGATCAGTGCATGAGAGACACGTGATCATTGCATGGTCAGTCACGTGATACATGTGTGATCAGCCACGTGATCAGTGCATGATGAGCCACGTGATCAGTGCAGGATCAATTACGTGATCATTGCATGATCAGTCACGTGACCAGTACATGATTGCTACGTGATCATTTCATGATCAGCCACGTGAGCAGAGCATGATAGCCACGTGATCAGAGCATGATCAGTCACGTGATCAGTACATGATCAGTCACGTGAACAGTGCATGATCATTTACGTGATCTGTGCATGATCAGTCACCTGACCAGTATATGGTAGCTACGTGATCATTTCATGACGAGCCACGGAGCAGTGCATGATAGCCACGTGATGTGTGCATGATCAGTTACGTGAGCAGAGTATGATCAGCCACGTGAACAGAGCATGAGTTCCCCGTGATCACTGCATGATCAGTCACGTGACAGGTGTGTGATCAGCCACGTGAACAGTGCATGTTCAGCCACGTGATCAGTGCATGATCAGCCACGTGAACAGTGCCTGCTCAGTCACGTGATCAGGGCCCGCTGAGCTGCGTGATTACTGTCTGCTCATCTGCTTGACAATTGCCAGCTGAGCTGCACGATTCCTGCCTGTCATCTGCTTGACAATTGCCAGCTGTGCTGTGTAATTCCTGCCTGCTAGCTGCTTGATTATTGCCAGCTGAGCAGAATGATTCCTCACAGCTGAGTTCCATGAGTATTGCCTGCTGACTGTTTGATTCGTGCCTACTCAGCTCTTTGTTTATTGCCTCCAGAGACACATGATCAGTGTATGATAGCAAACATGATCAGCGCATGATCAGTCACATGATCAGTGCCATTAAGTCACGTGATCACTACATGATAGTCATATGATCAGTCCATGCTCAGTCAGGGTATCAGTGCATGATCAGCCACGTGATCAGTGCATGATAGCCACGTGATCATTGCATGAGAGCCACGTGATCAGTGCATGATCAGCCAGGTTATCAGTGCATGATAGCTACGTAATCAGTTCATGATTAGTCACGTGATCAGTGCATGATCAGACAGGAGAACAGTGCATGATCAGTCATGTGATCAGTGCATGATCAGCCACGTGATCAAGGCATGACCAGGTACGTGATCAGTGTATGTCCAGCCAAGTGTTCAGTGCATGATAGCCACGTGATCAGTGCATGATCAGTCACGTGATCAGTGCATGATCAGTCACGTGATCTGTGCATGATAGCCAGGTGATAAGTGCATGATAGCCACGTGATCAGTGCATGATCAGTCACGTGATCAGTGCATGATCAGCCACGTGATCAGTGCATGACCAGGCACGTGATCAGTGTATGTCTAGCCAAGTGATCAGTGCATGATAGACACGTGATCAGTGCATGATCAGTCACGTGATCAGTGCATGATCAGTCACGTGATCAGTGCATGATAGCAAGGTGATTAGTGCATGATAGCCACGTGATCAGTGCATGATCAATCACGTGATCAGTGCATGGTCAGTCACGTGATCAGTGCATGATCATCCACGTGATCAGTGCATGTGGAGTCATGTAATCAATGCATGATAGCGCCTTGATCAGTGCACGATCAGTCCCGTGATGAGTGTATGATCAGCCAAGTGATCAGTGCAAGGTAGCTACGTGATTAGTGCATGATCTGTCATATGATCAGTGCATGATTAGCCACGTCATCAGTGCATGATAGCCACGTGATCAGTGCATACTATTACGTGAACAATGCATGGGCAATCACGTGATCAGTGCATGAGAGCCACGTGATAAGTGCATGATCAGTCACGTGATAGGTGTGTGATCAGCCATGTGAACAGTGCATGCTCAGTCACGTGATCAGGGCCTGCTGAGCTGCGTGATTACTGTCTGCTCATCTGCTTGACAATTGCCAGCTGAGCTGCACGATTCCTGCCTGCCATCTCCTTGACAATTGCCACCTGTGCTGCGTAATTCCTACCTGCTCATCTATTTGATTATTGCCAGCTGAGCAGCATGATTTCTCAGAGCTGAGTTCCATGATTATAGCCTGCTGACTGTTTCCTACCTACTCAGCTCTATGTTCTTTGCCTCCAGAGGCACATGATCAGTGTGTGACACCAAACATGATCAGCACATGATCAGTCACATGATCAATGCATGATAAGCCAGGTGATCAGTGCATGATCAATTACGTGATCAGTGCATGATCAGTCATGTGACCAGTACATGGTAGCTGCGTGATCATTGTATGATCAGCCACGAGAGCAGTGCATGTTAGCCACGTGATCAGTGCATGATCAGTCACGTGACCAGTGCATGGTAGCTACGTGATCATTGCATGATCAGCCACGTGATCAGTGTATGATCAGCCACGTGAACAGTGCATGCTCAGTCACGTGATCAGAGCATGCTGAGCTGCGTGATTACTGTCTGCTCATCTGCTTGACAATTGCCAGCTGAGCTGCACGATTCCTGCCTGTCATCTGCTTGACAATTGCCAGCTGTGCTGCGTAATTCCTGCCTGCTCAGCTGCTTGATTATTGCCAGCTGAGCAGCATGATTCCTCACAGCTGAGTTCCATGATTATTGCCTGCTGACTGTTTGATTCGTGCCTACTCAGCTCTTTGTTTATTGCCTCCAGAGGCACATGATCAGTGTATGATAGCAAACATGCTCAGCGCATGATCAGTCACATGATCAGCGCCATTAAGTCACGTGATCACTACATGATAGTCATGTGATCAGTCCATGCTCAGTCACGGTATCAGTGCATGATCAGCCACGTGATCAGTGCATGATCAGCCAGGTGATCATTTCATGATAGCTATGTGATCAGTTCATGATTTGTCACGTGATCTGTGCATGACCAGGCAGGTGGTCAGTGTATGATCAGCGACGTGATCAGTGCATGATCCGTCACCTAATGGGTGTATGATCAGTCACCTGACCGGTACATGGTAGCTACATGATCATTGCATGATCAGCCACGTGAGTAGTGCATGTCAGCCACGTGATCAGTGCATGATCAATCACGTGTTCAGTGCATGATCAGTTCACGTAATCTGTGCATGACCAGGCACGTGATCAGTGTATGACCAGCCAAGTGATCAGTGCATGATAGCCACGTGATCAGTGCATGATCAGTCACGTGATCAGTGCATGATCAGCCACATGATCAGTGCATGATCAATTATGTGATCAGTGCATGATCAGTCACCTGAGGGGGAAGGATCATTCACGTGACCTGTACATTGTAGCTACATGATCATTGCATGATCAGCCACGTGAGTAGTGCACGATAGCCACGTGATCACTGCATGATCAGTCACATGATCAGTGCATGATCAATTACCTGATCAGTGCATGATCAGTCACGTGACCAGTGCATGGTAGCTACGTGATCATTGCATGATCAGCCACGTGATCAGTGCATGATAGCCACGTGATCAGTGCATGATCAGTCACGTGATACGTTTGTGATCAGCCACGTGATCAGTGCATGTTATCCACGTGATCAGTGCAGGATAGCCACGTGATCACTTCATGATTATTTACGTGATCTGTACATGATCAGTCACGTGATTCGTGTGTGATCAGCCACCGGATCAGTGCGTGATTAGCCATGTGATCATTGCGTGATCAGCCATGTGATCAGTGCATGATAGCTACGTGATCAGTGCATGATAGCCACATGCTCAGTGCATGAGAGCCACGTGATCAGTGCATGATCAGTCCCGTGATACATGTGTGATCAGCCACGTGATCAGTGCATGATGAGCCACGTGATCAGTGCAGGATCAATTACTGATCAGTGCATGATCAGTCACGTGACCAGTACATGGTTGCTACGTGATCCTTGCATGATCAGCCACGTGAGGAGAGCATGATAGCCACGTGATCAGTGCATGATCAGTCACGTGATCAGTACATGATCAGTCACTTGAACAGTGCATGATCATTGACGTGATCTGTGCATGATCAGTCACGTGACCAGTATATGGTAGCTACGTGATCATTCCATGATGAGCCACGTGAGCAGTGCATGATAGCCACGTGATGTGTGCATGATCAGTTACGTGAGCAGAGTATGATCAGCCACGTGATCAGTGCATGAGTGCCACGTGATCAGTGCATATGTCACGTGACAGGTGTGTGATCAGCCACGTGAACAGTGCATGTTCAGCCACGTGATCAGTGCATGATAGCCACGTGATCAGTGCATGATCAGTTACCTGAGCAGTGTATGATCAGCCACGTGATCACTGCATGTCCAGAAACGTGAACAGTGTATGATCAGCCACGTGATCAGTGCATGATATCGAAGTGATCAGTGCATGATCATCACGTGATCAGTGTATGATCAGCCACGTGAATAGTGCATGCTCAGTCACGTGATAAGGGCCTGCTGAGCTGCGTGATTACTGTCTGCTCATCTGCTTGACAATAGCCAGCTAAGCTGCGTGATTCCTGCCTGGTCACGTGCTTGATTATTGCCAGTTGAGCAGCATGATTCGTCACTGCTGAGCTCCATGCTTATTGCCTGCTGATTGCGTGGTTCGTGTCTGCTCAGCTCTTTGAGTATCGCCTCCTGAGGTCCCTTTCGGTCGCCACCTGCCGGGGACCAGCCCCAACCGATCCAGGGTATTCGAAGGAGAGATGGCCTAGGAGACTATTTATATGCTAATCAGAGATGTCAAGAATAATAGTATGAGGAGAGCTCAGTAGGAAAATTCGGTGGAGAAAAGAGACTGAGTAGCTTGGTTTACGTGGAAGACCAATCAAACTTCAAGACAAGAAGTTTGCACCACTTACGTAGGCCGCAGGCGCCCCCTCGAATAGCGAAAGGTGCCTCACCCTAGACACCTTCTCGAGTGGGTCTTAGCAGCCCAGGCATAATTAGTAAGCGTGGTGGGTTCCGCGCTCCAGATGGAGACTCAGCTGGAAGTTAAAGGGAAGAATGACAAGGAACTTTATGAATTGGAGCTGTAAGTTAACTCTTTGACAGAGAGAGCGAGATGGTGGTGGGGGACAGCCCCCAGTGAAAGCAGAGGTGAGAGCACAAAGCAATACAGTAGGCAGACTCTGGATTTTTTGGGGGGGAGATGCTCGACAATATCCGGGTGGATTCCTGAGGCTCGATCCCGCATTTGCGTATGTCGAGCCTCCTTCCTCATGACCTTTGTCCAGAGTGGAATGCCTCCCCGGCTCCCGGCACATGATCAGTGCATGCTCAGTCACGATATCAGTGCCTGCTCAGCCACGTGATCACTGACGGCACATTCACGTGATCAGCGCCTCTCAGTCACGTGATCACCGTATGATAAACACGTGATCAGTGAACGACCAGCCACGTGATCACTGCATGGGCAGTCAGGTGGTCAGTTCCTGATTAGCCACCTGATCAGTGCGTGCACAGTCCCCTGATCAGCGCCTGTCAGTCACTGATCACTGCCTGATAAACACGTGATCAGTGCCCGAACAGCCACGTCATCAGTGCATGCACAGTCACGTGATCAGTGCATGATAGCCACGTGATCAGTGCGTGCACAGTCCCATGATCAGCGCCTGTCGGTCACTGATCATTGCCTGAGAAACACGTGATCAGTGCATGATGAGCCATGTGATCAGTGCCTGATCAGCTGCGTCATCAGTGCATGCGCAGTCACGTCATCAGTGCATGATAGCCACGTGATCAGTGCATGCTCAGTCACGTGAACAGTGCATGATCAGTCACGTGATCAGTGCAATATCAGTCATGTGACCAGTACAGGGTAGCTGCGTGATCATTGCATGATCAGCCACGTGAGCAGTGCATTATAGCCACGTGATCAGTGCATGATCAGCCACGTGTTCAGTGCATGATCAGTCACGTGATCAGTGTATGACCAGCCAAGTTATCAGTGCATGATCAGTCCCGTGATCAGTGCATGATCGGTCACGTGATCAGTGTATGACCAGCCAAGTGTTCAGTGCATGATCAGTCACGTGATCAGTTCATGATCAGCCAAGTGATCTGTGCATGATCAATTTCGTGTTCAGTGCATGATTAGTTATGTGACCAGTACATGGTAGCTACGTGATCATTGCATGATCAGCCACGTGATCAGTGCATGATAGCCACGTGATGAGGCCATGATAGCCACGTGATCAGTGCATGATCAGTCATGTGATATGTGTGTGATCAGCCACGTGATCAGTGCATGATATCCATATAATCAGTGCATGATAGCCACGTGATGACTTCAAGATTTGTCACGTGAGCTGTGCATGACCAGGCACGATGAGTGCATGATATCCACGTGATCAGTACATTATAGCCACGTGATCAGTGCATGAGAGACACGTGATCATTGCATGGTCAGTCACGTGATACATGTGTGATCAGCCACGTGATCAGTGCATGATGAGCCACGTGATCAGTGCAGGATCAATTACGTGATCATTGCATGATCAGTCACGTGACCAGTACATGATCGCTACGTGATCATTTCATGATCAGCCACGTGAGCAGAGCATGATAGCCACGTGATCAGAGCATGATAGCCACGTGATCAGTACATGATCAGTCACGTGAACAGTGCATGATCATTTACGTGATCTGTGCATGATCAGTCACCTGACCAGTATATGGTAGCTACGTGATCATTTCATGACGAGCCACGGAGCAGTGCATGATAGCCACGTGATGTGTGCATGATCAGTTACGTGAGCAGAGTATGATCAGCCATGTGAACAGAGCATGAGTTCCCCGTGATCACTGCATGATCAGTCACGTGACAGGTGTGTGATCAGCCACGTGAACAGTGCATGTTCAGCCACGTGATCAGTGCATGATCAGCCACGTGAACAGTGCCTGCTCAGTCACGTGATCAGGGCCCGCTGAGCTGCGTGATTACTGTCTGCTCATCTGCTTGACAATTGCCAGCTGAGCTGCACGATTCCTGCCTGTCATCTGCTTGACAATTGCCAGCTGTGCTGTGTAATTCCTGCCTGCTAGCTGCTTGATTATTGCCAGCTGAGCAGAATGATTCCTCACAGCTGAGTTCCATGAGTATTGCCTGCTGACTGTTTGATTCGTGCCTACTCAGCTCTTTGTTTATTGCCTCCAGAGACACATGATCAGTGTATGATAGCAAACATGATCAGCGCATGATCAGTCACATGATCAGTGCCATTAAGTCACGTGATCACTACATGATAGTCATATGATCATTCCATGCTCAGTCAGGGTATCAGTGCATGATCAGCCACGTGATCAGTGCATGATAGCCACGTGATCATTGCATGAGAGCCACGTGATCAGTGCATGATCATCCAGGTTATCAGTGCATGATAGCTACGTAATCAGTTCATGATTAGTCACGTGATCAGTGCATGATCAGACACGAGATCAGTGCATGATCAGTCATGTGATCAGTGCATGATCAGCCACGTGATCAAGGCATGACGAGGTACGAGATCAGTGTATGTCCAGCCAAGTGTTCAGTGCATGATAGCCAGGTGATCAGTGCATGATCAGTCACGTGATCAGTGCATGATCAGTCACGTGATCTGTGCATGATAGCCAGGTGATAAGTGCATGATAGCCACGTGATCAGTGCATGATCAGTCACGTGTTCAGTGCATGATCAGCCACGTGATCAGTGCATGACCAGGCACGTGATCAGTGTATGTCTAGCCAAGTGATCAGTGCATGATAGACACGTGAACAGTGCATGATCAGTCACGTGATCAGTGCATGATCAGTCATGTGACCAGTACATGGTAGCTGCGTGATCATTGTATGATCAGCCACGAGAGCAGTGCATGTTAGCCACGTGATCAGTGCATGATCAGTCACGTGACCAGTGCATGGTAGCTACGTGATCATTGCATGATCAGCCACGTGATCAGTGTATGATCAGCCACGTGAACAGTGCATGCTCAGTCACGTGATCAGAGCATGCTGAGCTGCGTGATTACTGTCTGCTCATCTGCTTGACAATTTCCAGCTGAGCTGCACGATTCCTGCCTGTCATCTGCTTGACAATTGCCAGCTGTGCTGCGTAATTCCTGCCTGCTCAGCTGCTTGATTATTGCCAGCTGAGCAGCATGATTTCTCACAGCTGAGTTCCATGATTATTCCTTGCTGACTGTTTGATTCGTGCCTACTCAGCTCTTTGTTTATTGCCTCCAGAGGCACATGATCAGTGTATGATAGCAAACATGCTCAGCGCATGATCAGTCACATGATCAGCGCCATTAAGTCACGTGATCACTACATGATCAGTCATGTGATCAGTCCATGCTCAGTCACGGTATCAGTGCATGATCAGCCACGTGATCAGTGCATGATCAGCCGAGGTGATCATTTCATGGTAGCTATGTGATCAGTTGATGATTTGTCACGTGATCTGTGCATGACCAGGCAGGTGGTCAGTGTATGATCAGTGACGTGATCAGTGCATGATCCGTTACCTAATGGGTGTATGATCAGTCACCTGACCGGTACATGGTAGCTACATGATCATTGCATGATCAGCCACGTGAGTAGTGCATGTCAGCCACGTGATCAGTGCATGATCAATCACGTGTTCAGTGCATGATCAGTCATGTAATCTGTGCATGACCAGGCACGTGATCAGTGTATGACCAGCCAAGTGATCAGTGCATGATAGCCACGTGATCAGTGCATGATCAGTCACGTGATCAGTGCATGATCAGCCACATGATCAGTGCGTGATCAATTATGTGATCAGTGCATGATCAGTCACCTGAGTGGGGAAGGATCATTCACGTGACCTGTACATTGTAGCTACATGATCATTGCATGATCAGCCACGTGAGTAGTGCACGATAGCCACGTGATCACTGCATGATCAGTCACATGATCAGTGCATGATCAATTACCTGATCAGTGCATGATCAGTCACGTGACCAGTGCATGGTAGCTACGTGATCATTGCATGATGAGTCACGTGATCAGTGCATGATAGCCACGTGATCAGTGCATGATCAGTCACGTGATACGTTGTGATCAGCCACGTGATCAGTGCATGTTATCCACGTCATCAGTGCAGGATAGCCACGTGATCACTTCATGATTATTTACGTGATCTGTACATGATCAGTCACGTGATTCGTGTGTGATCAGCCACCGGATCAGTGCGTGATTAGCCATGTGATCATTGCGTGATCAGCCACATGCTCAGTGCATGAGAGCCACGTGATCAGTGCATGATAAGTCCCGTGATACATGTGTGATCAGCCACGTGATCAGTGCATGATGAGCCACGTGATCAGTGCAGGATCAATTGCGTGATCAGTGCATGATCAGTCACGTGACCAGTACATGGTTGCTACGTGATCCTTGCATGATCAGCCACATGAGCAGAGCATGATAGCCACGTGATCAGTGCATGATCAGTCACGTGATCAGTACATGATCAGTCACTTGAACAGTGCATGATCATTGACGTGATCTGTGCATGATCAGTCACGTGACCAATATATGGTAGCTACGTGATCATTCCATGATGAGCCACGTGAGCAGTGCATGATAGCCACGTGAGGTGTGCATGATCAGTTACGTGAGCAGAGTATGATCAGCCACGTGATCAGTGCATGAGTGCCACGTGATCAGTGCATATGTCACGTGACAGGTGTGTGATCAGCCACGTGGACAGTGCATTTTCAGCCACGTGATCAGTGCATGACAGCCACGTGATCAGTGCATGATCAGTTACCTGAGCAGTGTATGATCAGCCACGTGATCACTGCATGTCCAGAAACGTGAACAGTGTATGATCAGCCACGTGATCAGTGCATGATATCGAAGTGATCAGTGCATGATCATCACGTGATCAGTGTATGATCAGCCACGTGAATAGTGCATGCTCAGTCACGTGATAAGGGCCTGCTGAGCTGCGTGATTCCTGCCGGCTCATCTGCATGACAATTGTCATCTGAGCTGCGTGATTCCTGTTGGCTCATCTGCTTGACAATAGCCAGCTAAGCTGCGTGATTCCTGCCTGCTCACGTGCTTGATTATTGCCAGTTGAGCAGCATGATTCGTCACTGCTGAGTTCCATGCTTATTGCCTGCTGATTGCGTGGTTCGTGGCTGCTCAGCTCTTTGAGTATCACCTCCTGAGGTCCCTGTTCGGTCGCCACCTGCCGGGGACCAGCCCCAACCGATCCAGGGTATTCGAAGGAGAGATGGCCTAGGCGACTATTTATATGCTAATCAGAGATGTCAAGAATAATAGTATGAGGAGAGCTCACTAGGAAAATTCGGTGGAGAAAAGAGACTGAGTAGCTTGGTTTACGTGGAAGACCAATCAAACTTCAAGACAAGAAGTTTGCACCACTTACGTAGGCCGCAGGCGCCCCTCGAATAGCGAAAGGTGCCTCACCCTAGACACCTTCTCGAGTGGGTCTTAGCAGCCCAGGCATAATTAGTAAGCGTGGTGGGTTCCGCGCTCCAGATGGAGACTCAGCTGGAAGTTAAAGGGAAGAATGACAAGGAACTTTATGAATTGGAGCTGTAAGTTAACTCTTTGACAGAGAGAGCGAGATGGTGGTGGGGGACAGCCCCCAGTGAAAGCAGAGGTGAGAGCACAAAGCAATACAGTAGGCAGACTCTGGATTTTTTGGGGGGGAGATGCTCGACAATATCCGGGTGGATTCCTGAGGCTCGATCCCGCATTTGCGTATGTCGAGCCTCCTTCCTCATGACCTTTGTCCAGAGTGGAATGCCTCCCCGGCTCCCAGCACATGATCAGTGCATGCTCAGTCACGATATCAGTGCCTGCTCAGCCACGTGATCACTGACGGCACATTCACGTGATCAGCGCCTCTCAGTCACGTGATCACCGTATGATAAACACGTGATCAGTGAACGACCAGCCACGTGATCACTGCATGCGCAGTCAGGTGGTCAGTTCCTGATTAGCCACCTGATCAGTGCGTGCACAGTCCCCTGATCAGCGCCTGTCAGTCACTGATCACTGCCTGATAAACACGTGATCAGTGCCCGAACAGCCACGTCATCAGTGCATGCACAGTCACGTGATCAGTGCATGATAGCCACGTGATCAGTGCGTGCACAGTCCCATGATCAGCGCCTGTCGGTCACTGATCATTGCCTGAGAAACACGTGATCAGTGCATGATGAGCCATGTGATCAGTGCCTGATCAGCTGCGTCATCAGTGCATGCGCAGTCACGTCATCAGTGCATGATAGCCACGTGATCAGTGCATGCTCAGTCACGTGATCAGTGCATGATCAGTCACGTGATCAGTGCAATATCAGTCATGTGACCAGTACAGGGTAGCTGCGTGATCATTGCATGATCAGCCACGTGAGCAGTGCATTATAGCCACGTGATCAGTGCATGATCAGCCACGTGTTCAGTGCATGATCAGTCACGTGATCAGTGTATGACCAGCCAAGTTATCAGTGCATGATCAGTCCCGTGATCAGTGCATGATCGGTCACGTGATCAGTGTATGACCAGCCAAGTGTTCAGTGCATGATCAGTCACATGATCAGTTCATGATCAGCCAAGTGATCTGTGCATGATCAATTTCGTGTTCAGTGCATGATTAGTTATGTGACCAGTACATGGTAGCTACGTGATCATTGCATGATCAGCCACGTGATCAGTGCATGATAGCCACGTGATGAGGCCATGATAGCCACGTGATCAGTGCATGATCAGTCATGTGATAAGTGTGTGATCAGCCACGTGATCAGTGCATGATATCCATATAATCAGTGCATGATAGCCACGTGATGACTTCAAGATTTGTCACGTGAGCTGTGCATGACCAGGCACGATGAGTGCATGATATCCACGTGATCAGTACATTATAGCCACGTGATCAGTGCATGAGAGACACGTGATCATTGCATGGTCAGTCACGTGATACATGTGTGATCAGCCACGTGATCAGTGCATGATGAGCCACGTGATCAGTGCAGGATCAATTACGTGATCATTGCATGATCAGTCACGTGACCAGTACATGATTGCTACGTGATCATTTCATGATCAGCCACGTGAGCAGAGCATGATCAGCCACGTGATCAGAGCATGATCAGTCACGTGATCTGTACATGATCAGTCACGTGAACAGTGCATGATCAGCCACGGAGCAGTGCATGATAGCCACGTGATGTGTGCATGATCAGTTACGTGAGCAGAGTATGATCAGCCACGTGAACAGAGCATGAGTTCCCCGTGATCACTGCATGATCAGTCACGAGACAGGTGTGTGATCAGCCACGTGAACAGTGCATGTTCAGCCACGTGATCAGTGCATGATCAGCCACGTGAACAGTGCCTGCTCAGTCACGTGATCAGGGCCCGCTGAGCTGCGTGATTACTGTCTGCTCATCTGCTTGACAATTGCCAGCTGAGCTGCACGATTCCTGCCTGTCATCTGCTTGACAATTGCCAGCTGTGCTGTGTAATTCCTGCCTGCTAGCTGCTTGATTATTGCCAGCTGAGCAGAATGATTCCTCACAGCTGAGTTCCATGAGTATTGCCTGCTGACTGTTTGATTCGTGCCTACTCAGCTCTTTGTTTATTGCCTCCAGAGACACATGATCAGTGTATGATAGCAAACATGATCAGCGCATGATCAGTCACATGATCAGTGCCATTAAGTCACGTGATCACTACATGATAGTCATATGATCAGTCCATGCTCAGTCAGGGTATCAGTGCATGATCAGCCACGTGATCAGTGCATGATAGCCACGTGATCATTGCATGAGAGCCACGTGATCAGTGCATGATCAGCCAGGTTATCAGTGCATGATAGCTACGTAATCAGTTCATGATTAGTCACGTGATCAGTGCATGATCAGACAGGAGAACAGTGCATGATCAGTCATGTGATCAGTGCATGATCAGCCACGTGATCAAGGCATGACCAGGTACGTGATCAGTGTATGTCCAGCCAAGTGTTCAGTGCATGATAGCCACGTGATCAGTGCATGATCAGTCACGTGATCAGTGCATGATCAGTCACGTGATCTGTGCATGATAGCCAGGTGATAAGTGCATGATAGCCACGTGATCAGTGCATGATCAGTCACGTGATCAGTGCATGATCAGCCACGTGATCAGTGCATGACCAGGCACGTGATCAGTGTATGTCTAGCCAAGTGATCAGTGCATGATAGACACGTGATCAGTGCATGATCAGTCACGTGATCAGTGCATGATCAGTCACGTGATCAGTGCATGATAGCAAGGTGATTAGTGCATGATAGCCACGTGATCAGTGCATGATCAATCACGTGATCAGTGCATGGTCAGTCACGTGATCAGTGCATGATCATCCACGTGATCAGTGCATGTGGAGTCATGTAATCAATGCATGATAGCGCCTTGATCAGTGCACGATCAGTCCCGTGATGAGTGTATGATCAGCCAAGTGATCAGTGCAAGGTAGCTACGTGATTAGTGCATGATCTGTCATATGATCAGTGCATGATTAGCCACGTCATCAGTGCATGATAGCCACGTGATCAGTGCATACTATTACGTGAACAATGCATGGGCAATCACGTGATCAGTGCATGAGAGCCACGTGATAAGTGCATGATCAGTCACGTGATAGGTGTGTGATCAGCCATGTGAACAGTGCATGCTCAGTCACGTGATCAGGGCCTGCTGAGCTGCGTGATTACTGTCTGCTCATCTGCTTGACAATTGCCAGCTGAGCTGCACGATTCCTGCCTGCCATCTCCTTGACAATTGCCACCTGTGCTGCGTAATTCCTACCTGCTCATCTATTTGATTATTGCCAGCTGAGCAGCATGATTTCTCAGAGCTGAGTTCCATGATTATAGCCTGCTGACTGTTTCCTACCTACTCAGCTCTATGTTCTTTGCCTCCAGAGGCACATGATCAGTGTGTGACACCAAACATGATCAGCACATGATCAGTCACATGATCAATGCATGATAAGCCAGGTGATCAGTGCATGATCAATTACGTGATCAGTGCATGATCAGTCATGTGACCAGTACATGGTAGCTGCGTGATCATTGTATGATCAGCCACGAGAGCAGTGCATGTTAGCCACGTGATCAGTGCATGATCAGTCACGTGACCAGTGCATGGTAGCTACGTGATCATTGCATGATCAGCCACGTGATCAGTGTATGATCAGCCACGTGAACAGTGCATGCTCAGTCACGTGATCAGAGCATGCTGAGCTGCGTGATTACTGTCTGCTCATCTGCTTGACAATTGCCAGCTGAGCTGCACGATTCCTGCCTGTCATCTGCTTGACAATTGCCAGCTGTGCTGCGTAATTCCTGCCTGCTCAGCTGCTTGATTATTGCCAGCTGAGCAGCATGATTCCTCACAGCTGAGTTCCATGATTATTGCCTGCTGACTGTTTGATTCGTGCCTACTCAGCTCTTTGTTTATTGCCTCCAGAGGCACATGATCAGTGTATGATAGCAAACATGCTCAGCGCATGATCAGTCACATGATCAGCGCCATTAAGTCACGTGATCACTACATGATAGTCATGTGATCAGTCCATGCTCAGTCACGGTATCAGTGCATGATCAGCCACGTGATCAGTGCATGATCAGCCAGGTGATCATTTCATGATAGCTATGTGATCAGTTCATGATTTGTCACGTGATCTGTGCATGACCAGGCAGGTGGTCAGTGTATGATCAGCGACGTGATCAGTGCATGATCCGTCACCTAATGGGTGTATGATCAGTCACCTGACCGGTACATGGTAGCTACATGATCATTGCATGATCAGCCACGTGAGTAGTGCATGTCAGCCACGTGATCAGTGCATGATCAATCACGTGTTCAGTGCATGATCAGTTCACGTAATCTGTGCATGACCAGGCACGTGATCAGTGTATGACCAGCCAAGTGATCAGTGCATGATAGCCACGTGATCAGTGCATGATCAGTCACGTGATCAGTGCATGATCAGCCACATGATCAGTGCATGATCAATTATGTGATCAGTGCATGATCAGTCACCTGAGGGGGAAGGATCATTCACGTGACCTGTACATTGTAGCTACATGATCATTGCATGATCAGCCACGTGAGTAGTGCACGATAGCCACGTGATCACTGCATGATCAGTCACATGATCAGTGCATGATCAATTACCTGATCAGTGCATGATCAGTCACGTGACCAGTGCATGGTAGCTACGTGATCATTGCATGATCAGCCACGTGATCAGTGCATGATAGCCACGTGATCAGTGCATGATCAGTCACGTGATACGTTTGTGATCAGCCACGTGATCAGTGCATGTTATCCACGTGATCAGTGCAGGATAGCCACGTGATCACTTCATGATTATTTACGTGATCTGTACATGATCAGTCACGTGATTCGTGTGTGATCAGCCACCGGATCAGTGCGTGATTAGCCATGTGATCATTGCGTGATCAGCCATGTGATCAGTGCATGATAGCTACGTGATCAGTGCATGATAGCCACATGCTCAGTGCATGAGAGCCACGTGATCAGTGCATGATCAGTCCCGTGATACATGTGTGATCAGCCACGTGATCAGTGCATGATGAGCCACGTGATCAGTGCAGGATCAATTACTGATCAGTGCATGATCAGTCACGTGACCAGTACATGGTTGCTACGTGATCCTTGCATGATCAGCCACGTGAGGAGAGCATGATAGCCACGTGATCAGTGCATGATCAGTCACGTGATCAGTACATGATCAGTCACTTGAACAGTGCATGATCATTGACGTGATCTGTGCATGATCAGTCACGTGACCAGTATATGGTAGCTACGTGATCATTCCATGATGAGCCACGTGAGCAGTGCATGATAGCCACGTGATGTGTGCATGATCAGTTACGTGAGCAGAGTATGATCAGCCACGTGATCAGTGCATGAGTGCCACGTGATCAGTGCATATGTCACGTGACAGGTGTGTGATCAGCCACGTGAACAGTGCATGTTCAGCCACGTGATCAGTGCATGATAGCCACGTGATCAGTGCATGATCAGTTACCTGAGCAGTGTATGATCAGCCACGTGATCACTGCATGTCCAGAAACGTGAACAGTGTATGATCAGCCACGTGATCAGTGCATGATATCGAAGTGATCAGTGCATGATCATCACGTGATCAGTGTATGATCAGCCACGTGAATAGTGCATGCTCAGTCACGTGATAAGGGCCTGCTGAGCTGCGTGATTACTGTCTGCTCATCTGCTTGACAATAGCCAGCTAAGCTGCGTGATTCCTGCCTGGTCACGTGCTTGATTATTGCCAGTTGAGCAGCATGATTCGTCACTGCTGAGCTCCATGCTTATTGCCTGCTGATTGCGTGGTTCGTGTCTGCTCAGCTCTTTGAGTATCGCCTCCTGAGGTCCCTGTTCGGTCGCCACCTGCCGGGGACCAGCCCCAACCGATCCAGGGTATTCGAAGGAGAGATGGCCTAGGCGACTATTTATATGCTAATCAGAGATGTCAAGAATAATAGTATGAGGAGAGCTCACTAGGAAAATTCGGTGGAGAAAAGAGACTGAGTAGCTTGGTTTACGTGGAAGACCAATCAAACTTCAAGACAAGAAGTTTGCACCACTTACGTAGGCCGCAGGCGCCCCTCGAATAGCGAAAGGTGCCTCACCCTAGACACCTTCTCGAGTGGGTCTTAGCAGCCCAGGCATAATTAGTAAGCGTGGTGGGTTCCGCGCTCCAGATGGAGACTCAGCTGGAAGTTAAAGGGAAGAATGACAAGGAACTTTATGAATTGGAGCTGTAAGTTAACTCTTTGACAGAGAGAGCGAGATGGTGGTGGGGGACAGCCCCCAGTGAAAGCAGAGGTGAGAGCACAAAGCAATACAGTAGGCAGACTCTGGATTTTTTGGGGGGGAGATGCTCGACAATATCCGGGTGGATTCCTGAGGCTCGATCCCGCATTTGCGTATGTCGAGCCTCCTTCCTCATGACCTTTGTCCAGAGTGGAATGCCTCCCCGGCTCCCGGCACATGATCAGTGCATGCTCAGTCACGATATCAGTGCCTGCTCAGCCACGTGATCACTGACGGCACATTCACGTGATCAGCGCCTCTCAGTCACGTGATCACCGTATGATAAACACGTGATCAGTGAACGACCAGCCACGTGATCACTGCATGCGCAGTCAGGTGGTCAGTTCCTGATTAGCCACCTGATCAGTGCGTGCACAGTCCCCTGATCAGCGCCTGTCAGTCACTGATCACTGCCTGATAAACACGTGATCAGTGCCCGAACAGCCACGTCATCAGTGCATGCACAGTCACGTGATCAGTGCATGATAGCCACGTGATCAGTGCGTGCACAGTCCCATGATCAGCGCCTGTCGGTCACTGATCATTGCCTGAGAAACACGTGATCAGTGCATGATGAGCCATGTGATCAGTGCCTGATCAGCTGCGTCATCAGTGCATGCGCAGTCACGTCATCAGTGCATGATAGCCACGTGATCAGTGCATGCTCAGTCACGTGATCAGTGCATGATCAGTCACGTGATCAGTGCAATATCAGTCATGTGACCAGTACAGGGTAGCTGCGTGATCATTGCATGATCAGCCACGTGAGCAGTGCATTATAGCCACGTGATCAGTGCATGATCAGCCACGTGTTCAGTGCATGATCAGTCACGTGATCAGTGTATGACCAGCCAAGTTATCAGTGCATGATCAGTCCCGTGATCAGTGCATGATCGGTCACGTGATCAGTGTATGACCAGCCAAGTGTTCAGTGCATGATCAGTCACGTGATCAGTTCATGATCAGCCAAGTGATCTGTGCATGATCAATTTCGTGTTCAGTGCATGATTAGTTATGTGACCAGTACATGGTAGCTACGTGATCATTGCATGATCAGCCACGTGATCAGTGCATGATAGCCACGTGATGAGGCCATGATAGCCACGTGATCAGTGCATGATCAGTCATGTGATATGTGTGTGATCAGCCACGTGATCAGTGCATGATATCCATATAATCAGTGCATGATAGCCACGTGATGACTTCAAGATTTGTCACGTGAGCTGTGCATGACCAGGCACGATGAGTGCATGATATCCACGTGATCAGTACATTATAGCCACGTGATCAGTGCATGAGAGACACGTGATCATTGCATGGTCAGTCACGTGATACATGTGTGATCAGCCACGTGATCAGTGCATGATGAGCCACGTGATCAGTGCAGGATCAATTACGTGATCATTGCATGATCAGTCACGTGACCAGTACATGATTGCTACGTGATCATTTCATGATCAGCCACGTGAGCAGAGCATGATAGCCACGTGATCAGAGCATGATCAGTCACGTGATCAGTACATGATCAGTCACGTGAACAGTGCATGATCATTTACGTGATCTGTGCATGATCAGTCACCTGACCAGTATATGGTAGCTACGTGATCATTTCATGACGAGCCACGGAGCAGTGCATGATAGCCACGTGATGTGTGCATGATCAGTTACGTGAGCAGAGTATGATCAGCCATGTGAACAGAGCATGAGTTCCCCGTGATCACTGCATGATCAGTCACGTGAGAGGTGTTTGATCAGCCACGTGAACAGTGCATGTTCAGCCACGTGATCAGTGCATGATCAGCCACGTGAACAGTGCCTGCTCAGTCACGTGATCAGGGCCCGCTGAGCTGCGTGATTACTGTCTGCTCATCTGCTTGACAATTGCCAGCTGAGCTGCACGATTCCTGCCTGTCATCTGCTTGACAATTGCCAGCTGTGCTGTGTAATTCCTGCCTGCTAGCTGCTTGATTATTGCCAGCTGAGCAGAATGATTCCTCACAGCTGAGTTCCATGAGTATTGCCTGCTGACTGTTTGATTCGTGCCTACTCAGCTCTTTGTTTATTGCCTCCAGAGACACATGATCAGTGTATGATAGCAAACATGATCAGCGCATGATCAGTCACATGATCAGTGCCATTAAGTCACGTGATCACTACATGATAGTCATATGATCATTCCATGCTCAGTCAGGGTATCAGTGCATGATCAGCCACGTGATCAGTGCATGATAGCCACGTGATCATTGCATGAGAGCCACGTGATCAGTGCATGATCATCCAGGTTATCAGTGCATGATAGCTACGTAATCAGTTCATGATTAGTCACGTGATCAGTGCATGATCAGACACGAGATCAGTGCATGATCAGTCATGTGATCAGTGCATGATCAGCCACGTGATCAAGGCATGACGAGGTACGAGATCAGTGTATGTCCAGCCAAGTGTTCAGTGCATGATAGCCACGTGATCAGTGCATGATCAGTCACGTGATCAGTGCATGATCAGTCACGTGATCTGTGCATGATAGCCAGGTGATAAGTGCATGATAGCCACGTGATCAGTGCATGATCAGTCACGTGTTCAGTGCATGATCAGCCACGTGATCAGTGCATGACCAGGCACGTGATCAGTGTATGTCTAGCCAAGTGATCAGTGCATGATAGACACGTGATCAGTGCATGATCAGTCACGTGATCAGTGCATGATCAGTCACGTGATCAGTGCATGATAGCAAGGTGATTAGTGCATGATAGCCACGTGATCAGTGCATGATCAATCACGTGATCAGTGCATGGTCAGTCACGTGATCAGTGCATGATCATCCACGTGATCAGTGCATGTGGAGTCATGTAATCAATGCATGATAGCGCCTTGATCAGTGCACGATCAGTCCCGTGATGAGTGTATGATCAGCCAAGTGATCCGTGCAAGGTAGCTACGTGATTAGTGCATGATCTGTCATATGATCAGTGCATGATTAGCCACGTCATCAGTGCATGATAGCCACGTGATCAGTGCATACTATTACGTGAACAATGCATGGGCAATCACGTGATCAGTGCATGAGAGCCACGTGATAAGTGCATGATCAGTCACGTGATAGGTGTGTGATCAGCCATGTGAACAGTGCATGCTGAGTCACGTAATCAGGGCCTGCTGAGCTGCGTGATTACTGTCTGCTCATCTGCTTGACAATTGCCAGCTGAGCTGCACGATTCCTGCCTGCCATCTCCTTGACAATTGCCACCTGTGCTGCGTAATTCCTGCCTGCTCATCTATTTGATTATTGCCAGCTGAGCAGCATGATTTCTCAGAGCTGAGTTCCATGATTATAGCCTGCTGACTGTTTCCTACCTACTCAGCTCTATGTTCTTTGCCTCCAGAGGCACATGATCAGTGTGTGACACCAAACATGATCAGCACATGATCAGTCACATGATCAATGCATGATAAGCCAGGTGATCAGTGCATGATCAATTACGTGATCAGTGCATGATCAGTCATGTGACCAGTACATGGTAGCTGCGTGATCATTGTATGATCAGCCACGAGAGCAGTGCATGTTAGCCACGTGATCAGTGCATGATCAGTCACATGATCAGTGCATGATCAATTACCTGATCAGTGCATGATCAATCACGTGACCAGTGCATGGTAGCTCTGTGATCATTGCATGATCAGCCACGTGATCAGTGCATGATAGCCACGTGATCAGTGCATGATCAGTCACGTGATACGTTTGTGATCAGCCTCGTGATCAGAGCATGTTATCCACGTGATCAGTGCAGGATAGCCACGTGATCACTTCATGATTATTTACGTGATCTGTACATGATCAGTCACGTGATTCGTGTGTGATCAGCCACCGGATCAGTGCGTGATTAGCCATGTGATCATTGCGTGATCAGCCACGTGATCAGTGCATGATAGCAAGGTGATTAGTGCATGATAGCCACGTGATCAGTGCATGATCAATCACGTGATCAGTGCATGGTCAGTCACGTGATCAGTGCATGATCATCCACGTGATCAGTGCATGTGGAGTCATGTAATCAATGCATGATAGCGCCTTGATCAGTGCACGATCAGTCCCGTGATGAGTGTATGATCAGCCAAGTGATCAGTGCAAGGTAGCTACGTGATTAGTGCATGATCTGTCATATGATCAGTGCATGATTAGCCACGTCATCAGTGCATGATAGCCACGTGATCAGTGCATACTATTACGTGAACAATGCATGGGCCATCACGTGATCAGTGCATGAGAGCCACGTGATAAGTGCATGATAAGTCACGTGATAGGTGTGTGATCAGCCATGTGAACAGTGCATGCTGAGTCACGTGATCAGGGCCTGCTGAGCTGCGTGATTACTGTCTGCTCATCTGCTTGACAATTGCCAGCTGAGCTGCACGATTCCTGCCTGCCATCTCCTTGACAATTGCCACCTGTGCTGCGTAATTCCTGCCTGCTCATCTATTTGATTATTGCCAGCTGAGCAGCATGATTTCTCAGAGCTGAGTTCCATGATTATAGCCTGCTGACTGTTTCCTACCTACTCAGCTCTATGTTCTTTGCCTCCAGAGGCACATGATCAGTGTGTGACACCAAACATGATCAGCACATGATCAGTCACATGATCAATGCATGATAAGCCAGGTGATCAGTGCATGATCAATTACGTGATCAGTGCATGATCAGTCATGTGACCAGAACATGGTAGCTGCGTGATCATTGTATGATCAGCCACGAGAGCAGTGCATGTTAGCCACGTGATCAGTGCATGATCAGTCACGTGACAAGTGCATGGTAGCTACGTGATCATTGCATGATCAGCCACGTGATCAGTGTATGATCAGCCACGTGAACAGTGCATGCTCAGTCACGTGATCAGAGCATGCTGAGCTGCGTGATTACTCTCTGCTCATCTGCTTGACAATTGCCAGCTGAGCTGCACGATTCCTGCCTGTCATCTGCTTGACAATTGCCAGCTGTGCTGCGTAATTCCTGCCTGCTCAGCTGCTTGATTATTGCCAGCTGAGCAGCATGATTCCTCACAGCTGAGTTCCATGATTATTGCCTGCTGACTGTTTGATTCGTGCCTACTCAGCTCTTTGTTTATTGCCTCCAGAGGCACATGATCAGTGTATGATAGCAAACATGCTCAGCGCATGATCAGTCACATGATCAGCGCCATTAAGTCACGTGATCACTACATGATAGTCATGTGATCAGTCCATGCTCAGTCACGGTATCAGTGCATGATCAGCCACGTGATCAGTGCATGATCAACCAGGTGATCATTTCATGATAGCTATGTGATCAGTTCATGATTTGTCACGTGATCTGTGCATGACCAGGCAGGTGGTCAGTGTATGATCAGCGACGTGATCAGTGCATGATCCGTCACCTAATGGGTGTATGATCAGTCACCTGACCGGTACATGGTAGCTACATGATCATTGCATGATCAGCCACGTGAGTAGTGCATGTCAGCCACGTGATCAGTGCATGATCAATCACGTGTTCAGTGCATGATCAGTCATGTTATCTGTGCATGACCAGGCACGTGATCAGTGTATGACCAGCCAAGTGATCAGTGCATGATAGCCACGTGATCAGTGCATGATCAGTCACGTGATCAGTGCATGATCAGCCACATGATCAGTGCATGATCAATTATGTGATCAGTGCATGATCAGTCACCTGAGGGGGGAAGGATCATTCACGTGACCTGTACATGTAGCTACATGATCATTGCATGATCAGCCACGGGAGTAGTGCACGATAGCCACGTGATCACTGCATGATCAGTCACATGATCAGTGCATGATCAATTACCTGATCAGTGCATGATCAGTCACGTGACCAGTGCATGGTAGCTACGTGATCATTGCATGATCAGCCACGTGATCAGTGCATGATAGCCACGTGATCAGTGCATGATCAGTCACGTGATACGTTTGTGATCAGCCACGTGATCAGTGCATGTTATCCACGTGATCAGTGCAGGATAGCCACGTGATCACTTCATGATTATTTACGTGATCTGTACATGATCAGTCACGTGATTCGTGTGTGATCAGCCACCGGATCAGTGCGTGATTAGCCATGTGATCATTGCGTGATCAGCCACGTGATCAGTGCATGATAGCTACGTGATCAGTGCATGATAGCCACGTGATCAGTGCATGATCAGTCACGTGATACGTTTGTGATCAGCCACGTGATCAGTGCATGATAGCCACGTGATGAGGCCATGATAGCCACATGATCAGTGCATGATCAGTCATGTGATATGTGTGTGATCAGCCACGTGATCAGTGCATGATATCCATATAATCAGTGCATGATAGCCACGTGATGACTTCAAGATTTGTCACGTGAGCTGTGCATGACCAGGCACGATGAGTGCATGATATCCACGTGATCAGTACATTATAGCCACGTGATCAGTGCATGATCAGCCACGTGATCAGTGCATGATCAGTCACGTGATCATGTGTGATCAGCCACGTGATCAGTGCATGATCAGCCACGTGATCAGTGCATGATCAATTACGTGATCAGTGCATGATCAGTCACGTGACCAGTACATGATTGCTACGTGATCATTGCATGATCAGCCACGTGAGCAGTGCATGATAGCCACGTGATCAGTGCATGATCAGTCACGTGATCAGTGCATGATCAGTCACGTGATCAGTGCATGATCATTTACGTGATCAGTGCATGATCAGTCACGTGATCAGTGCATGATAGCCACGTGATCAGTGCATGACAGCCACGTGATCAGTGCATGATAGCCACGTGATCAGTGCATGATCAGTTACGTGAGCAGTGTATGATCAGCCACGTGATCAGTGCATGAGTCCACGTGATCAGTGCATGATCAGTCACGTGATCAGTGCATGATCAGCCACGTGATCAGTGCATGATCAGTCACGTGATCAGTGCATGATCAGCCACGTGAACAGTGCATGCTCAGTCACGTGATCAGGGCCTGCTGAGCTGCGTGATTACTGTCTGCTCATCTGCTTGACAATTGCCAGCTGAGCTGCACGATTCCTACCTGTCATCTGCTTGACAATTGCCAGCTGTGCTGCGTAATTCCTGCCTGCTCAGCTGCTTGATTATTGCCAGCTGAGCAGCATGATTCCTCACACCTGAGTTCCATGATTATTGCCTGCTGACTGTTTGAATCGTGCCTACTCAGCTCTTTGTTTATTGCCTCCAGAGGCACATGATCAGTGTATGATAGCAAACATGATCAGCGCATGATCAGTCACATGATCAGCGCCATTAAGTCACGTGATCACTACATGATAGTCATGTGATCAGTCCATGCTCAGTCACGGTATCAGTGCATGATCAGCCACGTGATCAGTGCATGATCAGTCATGTGATAGTGTGTGATCAGCCACGTGATCAGTGCATGATATCCATGTGATCAGTGCATGATAGCCACGTGATCAGTGCATGATCAGTCACGTGATCAGTGCATGATCAGCCACGATCAGTGCATGATATCCACGTGATCAGTGCATGATAGCCACGTGATCAGTGCATGATAGCCACGTGATCAGTGCATGATCAGTCACGTGATCATGTGTGATCAGCCACGTGATCAGTGCATGATCAGCCACGTGATCAGTGCATGATCAATTACGTGATCAGTGCATGATCAGTCACGTGACCAGTACATGATAGCTACGTGATCATTGCATGATCAGCCACGTGAGCAGTGCATGATAGCCACGTGATCAGTGCATGATCAGTCACGTGATCAGTGCATGATCAGTCACGTGATCAGTGCATGATCATTTACGTGATCAGTGCATGATCAGTCACGTGATCAGTATATGATAGCCACGTGATCAGTGCATGACAGCCACGTGATCAGTGCATGATAGCCACGTGATCAGTGCATGATCAGTTACGTGATCAGTGTATGATCAGCCACGTGATCAGTGCATGAGTCCCACGTGATCAGTGCATGATCAGTCACGTGATCAGTGCATGATCAGCCACGTGATCAGTGCATGATCAGCCACGTGATCAGTGCATGATCAGCCACGTGAACAGTGCCTGCTCAGTCACGTGATCAGGGCCTGCTGAGCTGCGTGATTACTGTCTGCTCATCTGCTTGACAATTGCCAGCTGAGCTGCACGATTCCTGCCTGTCATCTGCTTGACAATTGCCAGCTGTGCTGCGTAATTCCTGCCTGCTAGCTGCTTGATTATTGCCAGCTGAGCAGAATGATTCCTCACACCTGAGTTCCATGATTATTGCCTGCTGACTGTTTGATTCGTGCCTACTCAGCTCTTTGTTTATTGCCTCCAGAGGCACATGATCAGTGTATGATAGCAAACATGATCAGCGCATGATCAGTCACATGATCAGTGCCATTAAGTCACGTGATCACTACATGATAGTCATGTGATCAGTCCATGCTCAGTCACGGTATCAGTGCATGATCAGCCACGTGATCAGTGCATGATAGCCACGTGATCATTGCATGAGAGCCACGTGATCAGTGCATGATCAGCCAGGTTATCAGTGCATGATAGCCACGTAATCAGTTCATGATTAGTCACGTGATCTGTGCATGACCAGGCAGGTGATCAGTGTATCATCATCCACGTGAACAGTGCATGATAGCCACGTGATCAGTGCATGATCAGCCACCTGATGGGTGTATGATCAGTCACGTGACCGGTACATGGTAGCTACATGATCATTGCATGATCAGCCACATGAGTAGTGCATGATAGCAACGTGATCAGTGCATGATAGCCACGTGATCAGTGCATGATCAGTCACCTGATGGGTGCATGATCAGTCAGGTGACCAGTACATGGTAGCTACATGATCATTGCATGATCAGCCACGTGAGCAGTGCATTATAGCCACGTGATCAGTGCATGATCAGCCACGTGATCAGTGCATGATCAGTCACGTGATCAGTGTATGACCAGCCAAGTGATCAGTGCATGATCAGTCCCGTGATCAGTGCATGATCGGTCACGTGATCAGTGCATGATCAGTCACGTGACCAGGGTATAATCAGCCACGTGGTAAGTGCATGATCAGCCACATGATCAGTGCATGATCAATTACGTGATCAGTGCATGATCAGTCACGTGACCAGTACATGGTAGCTAGATGATCATTGCATGATCAGCCACGTGATCAGCGCATGATAGCCACGAGATCAGTGCATGATCAGTCACGTGATCAGTGCATGATCAGTCACGTGAACAGTGCATGATAAGTCACCTGATCAGTGCATGATCAATTACGTGATAGGTGCATGATCACTCAGGTGACCAGTACATGATAGCTACATGATCATTGCATGATCAGCCACGTGAGCGGTGCATGATAGCCACGTGATCAGTGCATGATCAGTTTCGGGAGCAGACTATGATCAGCCACTTGATCAGTGCATGATCTGTCACGTGATCAGTGTACGAACATCCACGTGATCAGTGCATGGGCAGTCATGTGATCAGTGCATGATATAGACGTGATCAGTGCATGATCAGTCTCGTGATCAGTCCATGATAGCCACGTGATCAGTGCATGATCAGTCACGTGATCAGATCACGATCAGTCACGTGATCAGTGTATGATCAGCCATGTGATCAGTGCATGATCAGCCACATGATCAGTGCATGATCAATTACGTGATCAGTGCATGATCAGTCACGAGACCAGTACATGGTAGCTACGTGATCATTGCATGATCAGCCACGTGAGCAGTGCATGATAGCCACGTGATCAGTGCATGATCAGTTTCGGAAGCAGAGTATGATCAGCCACGTGATCCGTGCATGATATCCATGTGATAAGTGAATGATAGCCACGTGATCACTGCATGATAACCACGTGATCAGTGCATGATCAGTCACGTGATACGTGTGTGATCAGCCACGTGATCAGTGCATGATGAGTCAGGTGATCAGTGCAGGATTAATTACGTGATCAGTGCATGATCAGTCACGAGACCAGTACATGGTAGCTACGTGATCATTGCATGATCAGCCACGTGAGCAGGGCATGATAGCCACGTGATCAGTGCATGATCAGTTTCGGAAGCAGAGTATGATCAGCCACGTGATCAGTGCATGATAGCCACGTGATCACTGCATGATCTGTCACATGATCAGTGTATGCTCATCCACGTGATCAGTGCATGGGCAGTCATGTGATCAGTGCATGATATAGACGAGATCAGTGCATGATCAGTCTCGTGATCAGTGTATGATCAACCACGAGATCAGTGCACGATAGCCAGGTAATGAGTGCATGATAGCCAGGTGATCAGTGCATTATCAGTCACGTGATCAGTGTATGATCAGCCAAGTAATCAGTGCATGATAGCCAACTGTTCAGTGGATGATCAGTCACGTGATCAGTGCATGGTCAGTCACGAGATCATTGCATGATCAGTCACGTGATACGTGTGTGATCAGCCACGTGATCAGTGCATGATCATCCACGTGATCAGTGCAGGATAGACACGTGATCAGTTCATGATTAGTAACGTGATCTGTACATGATCAATCATTTGACTAGTACATCGTAGCTGCGTGATCATTGCATGATCAGCCACGTGAGCAGTGCATGATAGCCACGTGATCAGTGCATGATCAGTCACGTGATACGTGAGTGATCAGCCACGTGATCCGTGCATGATATCCACGTGATAAGTGAATGATAGCCACGTGATCACTGCATGATAACCACGTGATCAGTGCATGATCAGTCACGTGATACGTGTGTGATCAGCCACGTGATCAGTGCATGATGAGTCAGGTGATCAGTGCAGGATTAATTACGTGATCAGTGCATGATCAGTCACGTGACCAATACATGGTTGCTACGTGATCATTGCATGACCATCCACGTGAGCAGTGCATGATAGCCACGTGATCAGTGCATGATAAGTCACGTGATCAGTACATGATCACTCAACTGAACAGTGCATGATCATTTACGTGATCTGTGCATGATCAGTCACGTGACCAGTATATGGTAGCTACGTGAACATTGCATGACCAGCCAGGTGAGAAGTGCATGATAGCCACGTGATGTGTGCATGATCAGTTACGTGAGCAGAGTATGATCAGCCACGTGATCAGTGCATGAGTGCCACGTGATCAGTGCATGATCAGTCACGTGACAGGTGTGTGGTAAGCCACGTGAACAGTGCATGTTCAGCCACGTGATCAGTGCATGATATCCCCGTGATCAGTGCATGATCAGTTACGTGAACAGTGTATGATCAGCCACGTGATCAGTGAATGATATCCACGTGATCAGTGCATGCTGAGTCTCGTGAAAAGTGCATGATCAGCCACTTGATCAGCGCATGATCAGTTACATGATCAGAGCCATTAAGTCACGTGATCACTACATGATAGTCATGTGATCAGTCCATGCTCAGTCACGGTATCAGTGCATGATCAGCCACGTGATCAGTGCATGATCAGCCAGGTGATCATTTCATGATAGCTATGTGATCAGTTCATGATTTGTCACGTGATCTGTGCATGACCAGGCAGGTGGTCAGTGTATGATCAGCGACGTGATCAGTGCATGATCCTTCACCTAATGGGTGTATGATCAGTCACCTGACCGGTACATGGTAGCTACATGATCATTGCATGATCAGCCACGTGAGTAGTGCATGTCAGCCACGTGATCAGTGCATGATCAATCACGTGTTCAGTGCATGATCAGTCATGTAATCTGTGCATGACCAGGCACGTGATCAGTGTATGACCAGCCAAGTGATCAGTGCATGATAGCCACGTGATCAGTGCATGATCAGTCACATGATCAGTGCATGATCAGCCACGTGATCAGTGCATGATCAATTATGTGATCAGTGCATGATCAGTCACCTGAGGGGGGAAGGATCATTCACGTGACCTGTACATTGTAGCTACATGATCATTGCATGATCAGCCACGTGAGTAGTGCACGATAGCCACGTGATCACTGCATGATCAGTCACATGATCAGTGCATGATCAATTACCTGATCAGTGCATGATCAGTCACGTGACCAGTGCATGGTAGCTACGTGATCATTGCATGATCAGCCACGTGATCAGTGCATGATAGCCACGTGATCAGTGCATGATCAGTCACGTGATACGTGCGTGATCAGCCACGTGATCAGTGCATGTTATCCACGTGATCAGTGCAGGATAGCCACGTGATCACTTCATGATTATTTACGTGATCTGTACATGATCAGTCACGTGATTCGTGTGTGATCAGCCACCGGATCAGTGCGTGATTAGCCATGTGATCATTGCGTGATCAGCCACGTGATCAGTGCATGATAGCTACGTGATCAGTGCATGATAGCCACATGCTCAGTACATGAGAGCCACGTGATCAGTGCATGATCAGTCCCGTGATACATGTGTGATCAGCCACGTGATCAGTGCATGATGAGCCACGTCATCAGTGCAGGATCAATTACGTGATCAGTGCATGATCAGTCACGTGACCAGTACATGGTTGCCACGTGATCCTTGCATGATCAGCCACGTGAGCAGAGCATGATAGCCACGTGATCAGTGCATGATCAGTCACGTGATCAGTACATGATCAGTCACTTGAACAGTGCATGATCATTGACGTGATCTGTGCATGATCAGTCACGTGACCAGTATATGGTAGCTACGTGATCATTCCATGATGAGCCACGTGAGCAGTGCATGATAGCCACGTGATGTGTGCATGATCAGTTACGTGAGCAGAGTATGATCAGCCACGTGATCAGTGAATGAGTGCCACGTGATCAGTGCATATGTCACGTGACAGGTGTGTGATCAGCCACGTGAACAGTGCATGTTCAGCCACGTGATCAGTGCATGATAGCCACGTGATCAGTGCATGATCAGTTACCTGAGCAGTGTATGATCAGCCACGTGATCACTGCATGTCCAGAAACGTGAACAGTGTATGATCAGCCACGTGATCAGTGCATGATATCGAGGTGATCAGTGCATGATCATCACGTGATCAGTGTATGATCAGCCACGTGAATAGTGCATGCTCAGTCACGTGATAAGGGCCTGCTGAGCTGCGTGATTCCTGCCGGCTCATCTGCATGACAATTGCCATCTGAGCTGCGTGATTCCTGTCGGCTCATCTGCTTGACAATAGCCAGCTAAGCTGCGTGATTCCTGCCTGGTCACGTGCTTGATTATTGCCAGTTGAGCAGCATGATTCGTCACTGCTGAGCTCCATGCTTATTGCCTGCTGATTGCGTGGTTCGTGTCTGCTCAGCTCTTTGAGTATCGCCTCCTGAGGTCCCTGTTCGGTCGCCACCTGCCGGGGACCAGCCCCAACCGATCCAGGGTATTCGAAGGAGAGATGGCCTAGGCGACTATTTATATGCTAATCAGAGATGTCAAGAATAATAGTATGAGGAGAGCTCAGTAGGAAAATTCGGTGGAGAAAAGAGACTGAGTAGCTTGGTTTACGTGGAAGACCAATCAAACTTCAAGACAAGAAGTTTGCACCACTTACGTAGGCCGCAGGCGCCCCTCGAATAGCGAAAGGTGCCTCACCCTAGACACCTTCTCGAGTGGGTCTTAGCAGCCCAGGCATAATTAGTAAGCGTGGTGGGTTCCGCGCTCCAGATGGAGACTCAGCTGGAAGTTAAAGGGAAGAATGACAAGGAACTTTATGAATTGGAGCTGTAAGTTAACTCTTTGACAGAGAGAGCGAGATGGTTGTGGGGGACAGCCCCCAGTGAAAGCAGAGGTGAGAGCACAAAGCAATACAGTAGGCAGACTCTGGATTTTTTGGGGGGGAGATGCTCGACAATATCCGGGTGGATTCCTGAGGCTCGATCCCGCATTTGCGTATGTCGAGCCTCCTTCCTCATGACCTTTGTCCAGAGTGGAATGCCTCCCCGGCTCCCGGCACATGATCAGTGCATGCTCAGTCACGATATCAGTGCCTGCTCAGCCACGTCATCACTGACGGCACAGTCACGTGATCAGCGCCTCTCAGTCACGTGATCACCGTAGGATAAACACGTGATCAGTGAACGACCAGCCACGTGATCACTGCATGCGCAGTCAGGTGGTCAGTTCCTGATTAGCCACCTGATCAGTGCGTGCACAGTCCCCTGATCAGCGCCTGTCAGTCACTGATCACTGCCTGATAAACACGTGATCAGTGCCCGAACAGCCACGTCATCAGTGCATGCACAGTCACGTGATCAGTGCATGATAGCCACGTGATCAGTGCGTGCACAGTCCCATGATCAGCGCCTGTCGGTCACTGATCATTGCCTGAGAAACACGTGATCAGTGCATGATGGGCCATGTGATCAGTGCCTGATCAGCTGCGTCATCAGTGCATGCGCAGTCACGTCATCAGTGCATGATAGCCACGTGATCAGTGCATGCTCAGTCACGTGATCAGTGCATGATCAGTCACGTGATCAGTGCAATATCAGTCATGTGACCAGTACAGGGTAGCTGCGTGATCATTGCATGATCAGCCACGTGTTCAGTGCATGATCAGTCACGTGATCAGTGTATGACCAGCCAAGTTAGCAGTGCATGATCAGTCCCGTGATCAGTGCATGATCGGTCACGTGATCAGTGTATGACCAGCCAAGTGTTCAGTGCATGATCAGTCACGTGATCAGTTCATGATCAGCCAAGTGATCTGTGCATGATCAATTTCGTGTTCAGTGCATGATTAGTTATGTGACCAGTACATGGTAGCTACGTGATCATTGCATGATCAGCCACGTGATCAGTGCATGATAGCCACGTGATGAGGCCATGATAGCCACGTGATCAGTGCATGATCAGTCATGTGATATGTGTGTGATCAGCCACGTGATCAGTGCATGATATCCATATAATCAGTGCATGATAGCCACGTGATGACTTCAAGATTTGTCACGTGACCTGTGCATGACCAGGCACGATGAGTGCATGATATCCACGTGATCAGTACATTATAGCCACGAGATCAGTGCATGAGAGACACGTGATCATTGCATGGTCAGTCACGTGATACATGTGTGATCAGCCACGTGATCAGTGCATGATGAGCCACGTGATCAGTGCAGGATCAATTACGTGATCATTGCATGATCAGTCACGTGACCAGTACATGATTGCTACGTGATCATTTCATGATCAGCCACGTGAGCAGAGCATGATAGCAACGTGATCAGAGCATGATCAGTCACGTGATCAGTACATGATCAGTCACGTGAACAGTGCATGATCATTTACGTGATCTGTGCATGATCAGTCACCTGACCAGTATATGGTAGCTACGTGATCATTTCATGACGAGCCACGGAGCAGTGCATGATAGCCACGTGATGTGTGCATGATCAGTTACGTGAGCAGAGTATGATCAGCCACGTGAACAGAGCATGAGTTCCCCGTGATCACTGCATGATCAGTCACGTGACAGGTGTGTGATCAGCCACGTGAACAGTGCATGTTCAGCCACGTGATCAGTGCATGATCAGCCACGTGAACAGTGCCTGCTCAGTCACGTGATCAGGGCCCGCTGAGCTGCGTGATTACTGTCTGCTCATCTGCTTGACAATTGCCAGCTGAGCTGCACGATTCCTGCCTGTCATCTGCTTGACAATTGCCAGCTGTGCTGTGTAATTCCTGCCTGCTAGCTGCTTGATTATTGCCAGCTGAGCAGAATGATTCCTCACAGCTGAGTTCCAAGAGTATTGCCTGCTGACTGTTTGATTCGTGCCTACTCAGCTCTTTGTTTATTGCCTCCAGAGACACATGATCAGTGTATGATAGCAAACATGATCAGCGCATGATCAGTCACATGATCAGTGCCATTAAGTTACGTGATCACTACATGATAGTCATATGATCAGTCCATGCTCAGTCAGGGTATCAGTGCATGATCAGCCACGTGATCAGTGCATGATAGCCACGTGATCATTGCATGAGAGCCATGTGATCAGTGCATGATCAGCCAGGTTATCAGTGCATGATAGGTACGTAATCAGTTCATGATTAGTCACGTGATCAGTGCATGATCAGACACGAGATCAGTGCATGATCAGTCATGTGATCAGTGCATGATCAGCCACGTGACCAAGGCATGACCAGGTACGTGATCAGTGTATGTCCAGCCAAGTGTTCAGTGCATGATAGCCACGTGATCAGTGCATGATCAGTCACGTGATCAGTGCATGATCAGTCACGTGATCTGTGCATGATAGCCAGGTGATAAGTGCATGATAGCCACGTGATCAGTGCATGATCAGTCACGTGATCAGTGCATGATCAGCCACGTGATCAGTGCATGACCAGGCACGTGATCAGTGTATGTCAGCCAAGTGATCAGTGCATGATAGCCACGTGATCAGTGCATGATCAGTCACGTGATCAGTGCATGATCAGTCACGTGATCAGTGCATGATCAGCAAGGTGATTAGTGCATGATAGCCACGTGATCAGTGCATGATCAATCACGTGATCAGTGCATGGTCAGTCACGTGATCAGTGCATGATCATCCACGTGATCAGTGCATGTGGAGTCATGTAATCAATGCATAATAGCGCCGTGATCAGTGCACGATCAGTCCCGTGATGAGTGTATGATCAGCCAAGTGATCAGTGCAAGGTAGCTACGTGATTAGTGCATGATCTGTCATATGATCAGTGCATGATTAGCCACGTCATCAGTGCATGATAGCCACGTGATCAGTGCATACTATTACGTGAACAATGCATGGGCAATCACGTGATCAGTGCATGAGAGCCACGTGATAAGTGCATGATCAGTCACGTTATAGGTGTGTGATCAGCCATGTGAACAGTGCATGCTGAGTCACGTGATCAGGGCCTGCTGAGCTGCGTGATTACTGTCTGCTCATCTGCTTGACAATTGCCAGCTGAGCTGCACGATTCCTGCCTGCCATCTCCTTGACAATTGCCACCTGTGCTGCGTAATTCCTGCCTGCTCATCTATTTGATTATTGCCAGCTGAGCAGCATGATTTCTCAGAGCTGAGTTCCATGATTATAGCCTGCTGACTGTTTCCTACCTACTCAGCTCTATGTTCTTTGCCTCCAGAGGCACATGATCAGTGTGTGACACCAAACATGATCAGCACATGATCAGTCACATGATCAATGCATGATAAGCCAGGTGATCAGTGCATGATCAATTGCGTGATCAGTGCATGATCAGTCATGTGACCAGTATATGGTAGCTGCGTGATCATTGTATGATCAGCCACGTGAGCAGTGCATGTTAGCCACGTGATCAGTGCATGATCAGTCACGTGATCAGTGCATGATCAATTACCTGATCAGTGCATGATCAGTCACGTGACCAGTGCATGGTAGCTACGTGATCATTGCATGATCAGCCACGTGATCAGTGCATGATAGCCACGTGATCAGTGCATGATCAGTCACGTGATACGTGTGATCAGCCTCGTGATCAGTGCATGTTATCCACGTGATCAGTGCAGGATAGCCACGTGATCACTTCATGATTATTTGCGTGATCTGTACATGATCAGTCACGTGATCAGTGTATGATCAGCCACGGGATCAGTGCGTGATTAGCCACGTGATCAGTGCGTGATCAGCCACGTGATCAGTGCATGATAAGCAAGGTGATTAGTGCATGATAGCCACGTGATCAGTGCATGATCAATCACGTGATCAGTGCATGGTCAGTCACGTGATCAGTGCATGATCATCCACGTGATCAGTGCATGTGGAGTCATGTAATCAATGCATGATAGCGCCTTGATCAGTGCACGATCAGTCCCGTGATGAGTGTATGATCAGCCAAGTGATCAGTGCAAGGTAGCTACGTGATTAGTGCATGATCTGTCATATGATCAGTGCATGATTAGCCACGTCATCAGTGCATGATAGCCACGTGATCAGTGCATACTATTACGTGAACAATGCATGGGCAATCACGTGATCAGTGCATGAGAGCCACGTGATAAGTGCATGATCAGTCACGTGATAGGTGTGTGATCAGCCATGTGAACAGTGCATGCTCAGTCACGTGATCAGGGCCTGCTGAGCTGCGTGATTACTGTCTGCTCATCTGCTTGACAATTGCCAGCTGAGCTGCACGATTCCTGCCTGCCATCTCCTTGACAATTGCCACCTGTGCTGCGTAATTCCTGCCTGCTCATCTATTTGATTATTGCCAGCTGAGCAGCATGATTTCTCAGAGCTGAGTTCCATGATTATAGCCTGCTGACTGTTTCCTACCTACTCAGCTCTATGTTCTTTGCCTCCAGAGGCACATGATCATTGTGTGACACCAAACATGATCAGCACATGATCAGTCACATGATGAACGCATGATAAGCCAGGTGATCAGTGCATGATCAATTACGTGATCAGTGCATGATCAGTCATGTGACCAGTACATGGTAGCTGCGTGATCATTGTATGATCAGCCACGAGAGCAGTGCATATTAGCCAGGTGATCAGTGCATGATCAGTCACGTGACCAGTGCATGGTAGCTACGTGATCATTGCATGATCACCCACGTGATCAGTGTATGATCAGCCACGTGAACAGTGCATGCTCAGTCACGTGATCAGGGCCTGCTGAGCTGCGTGATTACTGTCTGCTCATCTGCTTGACAATTGCCAGCTGAGCTGCACGATTCCTGCCTGTCATCTGCTTGACAATTGCCAGCTGTGCTGCGTAATTCCTGCCTGCTCAGCTGCTTGATTATTGCCAGCTGAGCAGCATGATTCCTCACAGCTGAGTTCCATGATTATTGCCTGCTGACTGTTTGATTCGTGCCTACTCAGCTCTTTGTTTATTGCCTCCAGAGGCACATGATCAGTGTATGATAGCAAACATGCTCAGCGCATGATCAGTCACATGATCAGCGCCATTAAGTCACGTGATCACTACATGATAGTCATGTGATCAGTCCATGCTCAGTCACGGTATCAGTGCATGATCAGCCACGTGATCAGTGCATGATCAGCCAGGTGATCATTTCATGATAGCTATGTGATCAGTTCATGATTTGTCACGTGATCTGTGCATGACCAAGCAGGTGGTCAGTGTATGATCAGCGACGTGATCAGTGCATGATCCGTCACCTAATGGGTGTATGATCAGTCACCTGACCGGTACATGGTAGCTACATGATCATTGCATGATCAGCCACGTGAGTAGTGCATGTCAGCCACGTGATCAGTGCATGATAAATCACGTGTTCAGTGCATGATCAGTCATGTAATCTGTGCATGACCAGGCACGTGATCAGTGTATGACCAGCCAAGTAATCAGTGCATGATAGCAACGTGATCAGTGCATGATCAGTCACGTGATCAGTGCATGATCAGCCACATGATCAGTGCATGATCAATTATGTGATCAGTGCATGATCAGTCACCTGAGGGGGGAAGGATCATTCACGTGACCTGTACATTGTAGCTACGTGATCATTGCATGATCAGCCACGGGAGTAGTGCACGATAGCCACGTGATCACTGCATGATCAGTCACATGATCAGTGCATGATCAATTACCTGATCATTGCATGATCAGCCACGTGATCAGTGCATGATAGCCACGTGATCAGTGCATGATCAGTCACGTGATACGTGCGTGATCAGCCACGTGATCAGTGCATGTTATCCACGTGATCAGTGCAGGATAGCCACGTGATCACTTCATGATTATTTACGTGATCTGTACATGATCAGTCACGTGATTCGTGTGTGATCAGCCACCGGATCAGTGCGTGATTAGCCATGTGATCATTGCGTGATCAGCCACGTGATCAGTGCATGATAGCTACGTGATCAGTGCATGATAGCCACGTGATCAGTGCATGATCAGTCACGTGATCCGTTTGTGATCAGCCACGTGATCAGTGCATGATAGCCACGTGATGAGGCCATGATAGCCACGTGATCAGTGCATGATCAGTCATGTGATATGTGTGTGATCAGGCACGTGATCAGTGCATGATATCCATATAATCAGTGCATGATAGCCACGTGATGACTTCAAGATTTGTCACGTGAGCTGTGCATGACCAGGCACGATGAGTGCATGATATCCACGTGATCAGTACATTATAGCCACGTGATCAGTGCATGAGAGACACGTGATCATTGCATGATCAGTCACGTGATCATGTGTGATCAGCCACGTGATCAGTGCATGATCAGCCACGTGATCAGTGCATGATCAATTACGTGATCAGTGCATGATCAGTCACGTGACCAGTACATGATTGCTACGTGATCATTGCATGATCAGCCACGTGAGCAGTGCATGATAGCCACGTGATCAGTGCATGATCAGTCACGTGATCAGTGCATGATCAGTCACGTGATCAGTGCATGATCAGCCACGTGATCAGTGCATGATCAGTCACGTGACCAGTGCATGATAGCCACGTGATCAGTGCATGACAGCCACGTGATCAGTGCATGATAGCCACGTGATCAGTGCATGATCAGTTACGTGAGCAGTGTATGATCAGCCACGTGATCAGTGCATGAGTCCCACGTGATCAGTGCATGATCAGTCACGTGATCAGTGCATGATCAGCCACGTGATCAGTGCATGATCAGCCACGTGATCAGTGCATGATCAGCCACGTGAACAGTGCATGCTCAGTCACGTGATCAGGGCCTGCTGAGCTGCGTGATTACTGTCTGCTCATCTGCTTGACAATTGCCAGCTGAGCTGCACGATTCCTGCCTGTCATCTGCTTGACAATTGCCAGCTGTGCTGCGTAATTCCTGCCTGCTCAGCTGCTTGATTATTGCCAGCTGAGCAGCATGATTCCTCACACCTGAGTTCCATGATTATTGCCTGCTGACTGTTTGATTCGTGCCTACTCAGCTCTTTGTTTATTGCCTCCAGAGGCACATGATCAGTGTATGATAGCAAACATGATCAGCGCATGATCAGTCACATGATCAGCGCCATTAAGTCACGTGATCACTACATGATAGTCATGTGATCAGTACATGCTCAGTCACGGTATCAGTGCATGATCAGCCACGTGATCAGTGCATGATCAGTCACGTGATAGTGTATGATCAGCCACGTGATCAGTGCATGATATCCATGTGATCAGTGCATGATAGCCACGTGATCAGTGCATGATCAGTCACGTGATCAGTGCATGATCAGCACGATCAGTGCATGATAGCCACGTGATCAGTGCATGATAGCCACGTGATCAGTGCATGACAGCCACGTGATCAGTGCATGATCAGTCACGTGATCATGTGTGATCAGCCACGTGATCAGTGCATGATCAGCCACGTGATCAGTGCATGATCAGTTACGTGATCAGTGCATGATCAGTCACGTGACCAGTACATGATAGCTACGTGATCATTGCATGATCAGCCACGTGAGCAGTGCATGATAGCCACGTGATCAGTGCATGATCAGTCACGTGATCAGTGCATGATCAGTCACGTGATCAGTGCATGATCAGCCACGTGATCAGTGCATGATCAGTCACGTGATCAGTGCATGATAGCCACGTGATCAGTGCATGACAGCCACGTGATCAGTGCATGATAGCCACGTGATCAGTGCATGATCAGTTACGTGATCAGTGTATGATCAGCCACGTGATCAGTGCATGAGTCCCACGTGATCAGTGCATGATCAGTCACGTGATCAGTGCATGATCAGCCACGTGATCAGTGCATGATCAGCCACGTGATCAGTGCATGATCAGCCACGTGAACAGTGCATGCTCAGTCACGTGATCAGGGCCTGCTGAGCTGCGTGATTACTGTCTGCTCATCTGCTTGACAATTGCCAGCTGAGCTGCACGATTCCTGCCTGTCATCTGCTTGACAATTGCCAGCTGTGCTGCGTAATTCCTGCCTGCTCAGCTGCTTGATTATTGCCAGCTGAGCAGCATGATTCCTCACACCTGAGTTCCATGATTATTGCCTGCTGACTGTTTGATTCGTGCCTACTCAGCTCTTTGTTTATTGCCTCCAGAGGCACATGATCAGTGTATGATAGCAAACATGATCAGCGCATGATCAGTCACATGATCAGTGCCATTAAGTCACGTGATCACTACATGATAGTCATGTGATCAGTCCATGCTCAGTCACGGTATCAGTGCATGATCAGCCACGTGATCAGTGCATGATCAGCCACGTGATCATTGCATGACAGCCACGTGATCAGTGCATGATCAGCCACGTGATCAGTGCATGATAGCCACGTGATCAGTGCATGATCAGTCACGTGATCAGTGCATGATCAGTCACGTGATCAGTGCATGATCAGCCACGTGATCAGTGCATGATAGCCACGTGATCAGTGCATGATCAGCCACGTGATCAGTGCATGATCAGTCACGTGACAGTGCATGGTAGCTACGTGATCAGTGCATGATCAGCCACGTGATCAGTGCATGATAGCCACGTGATCAGTGCATGATCAGCCACGTGATCAGTGCATGATCAGTCACGTGATCAGTGCATGATCAGCCACGTGATCAGTGCATGATCAGTCCCGTGATCAGTGCATGATCAGTCACGTGATCAGTGCATGATCAGTCACGTGATCAGTGCATGATCAGCCACGTGATCAGTGCATGATCAGCCACGTGATCAGTGCATGATCAGTTACGTGATCAGTGCATGATCAGTCACGTGATCAGTGCATGATAGCTAGATGATCAGTGCATGATCAGCCACGTGATCAGTGCATGATAGCCACGTGATCAGTGCATGATCAGTCACGTGATCAGTGCATGATCAGTCACGTGATCAGTGCATGATCAGTCACGTGATCAGTGCATGATCAGTCACGTGATCAGTGCATGATCAGTCACGTGATCAGTGCATGATAGCCACGTGATCAGTGCATGATCAGCCACGTGATCAGTGCATGATAGCCACGTGATCAGTGCATGATCAGTCACGTGATCAGTGCATGATCAGCCACGTGATCAGTGCATGATCAGTCACGTGATCAGTGCATGATCAGCCACGTGATCAGTGCATGATCAGTCACGTGATCAGTGCATGATAGACGTGATCAGTGCATGATCAGTCACGTGATCAGTGCATGATAGCCACGTGATCAGTGCATGATCAGTCACGTGATCAGTGCATGATCAGTCACGTGATCAGTGCATGATCAGCCACGTGATCAGTGCATGATCAGCCACGTGATCAGTGCATGATCAATTACGTGATCAGTGCATGATCAGTCACGTGACCAGTACATGGTAGCTACGTGATCATTGCATGATCAGCCACGTGATCAGTGCATGATAGCCACGTGATCAGTGCATGATCAGTCACGTGATCAGTGCATGATCAGCCACGTGATCAGTGCATGATAGCCACGTGATCAGTGCATGATCAGTCACGTGATCAGTGCATGATCAGCCACGTGATCAGTGCATGATCAGTCACGTGATCAGTGCATGATATAGACGTGATCAGTGCATGATCAGTCACGTGATCAGTGCATGATCAGCCACGTGATCAGTGCATGATAGCCACGTGATCAGTGCATGATAGCCACGTGATCAGTGCATGATCAGTCACGTGATCAGTGCATGATCAGCCACGTGATCAGTGCATGATAGCCACGTGATCAGTGCATGATCAGTCACGTGATCAGTGCATGATCAGTCACGTGATCAGTGCATGATCAGTCACGTGATCATGTGTGATCAGCCACGTGATCAGTGCATGATCAGCCCGTGATCAGTGCATGATCAGCCACGTGATCAGTGCATGATCAGTCACGTGATCAGTGCATGATCAGTCACGTGATCAGTGCATGTAGCTGTGTGATCAGTGCATGATCAGCCACGTGAACAGTGCATGCTCAGTCACGTGATCAGGGCGTGCTGAGCTGCGTGATTACTGTCTGCTCATCTGCTTGACAATTGTCAGCTGAGCTGCACGATTCCTGCCTGTCATCTGCTTGACAATTGCCAGCTGTGCTGCATAATTCCTGCCTGCTCAGCTACTTGATTATTGCCAGCTGAGCAGCATGATTTCTCACAGCTGAGTTCCATGATTATAGCCTGCTGACTGATTCGTGCCTACTCAGCTCTTTGTTCATTGCCTCCAGAGGCACATGATCAGTGTATGATAGCAAACATGATCAGTGCATGATCAGTCACATGATCAGTGCATGATAAGCCACGTGATCAGTGCATGATCAGTTACGTGATCAGTGCATGATCAGTCACGTGACCAGTGCATGATAGCTACGTGATCAGTGCATGATCAGCCACGTGATCAGTGCATGATAGCCACGTGATCAGTGCATGATCAGTCACGTGATCAGTGCATGATCAGTCACGTGATCAGTGCATGATCAGCCACGTGATCAGTGCATGATCAGTCACGTGATCAGTGCATGATCAGTCACGTGACCAGTACATGTAGCTACGTGATCAGTGCATGATCAGCCACGTGATCAGTGCATGATCAGCCACGTGATCAGTGCATGATCAGTCACGTGATCAGTGCATGATCAGCCACGTGATCAGTGCATGATCAGCCACGTGATCAGTGCATGATCAGCCACGTGATCAGTGCATGATCAGTCACGTGATCAGTGCATGATAGCCACGTGATCAGTGCATGATCAGCCACGTGATCAGTGCATGATAGCCACGTGATCAGTGCATGATCAGCCACGTGATCAGTGCATGATCAATTACGTGATCAGTGCATGATCAGTCACGTGATCAGTACATGGTATCTACGTGATCAGTGCATGATCAGCCACGTGATCAGTGCATGATAGCCACGTGATCAGTGCATGATCAGTCACGTGATCAGTGCATGATCAGTCACGTGATCAGTGCATGATCAGCCACGTGATCAGTGCATGATCAGTCACGTGATCAGTGCATGATCAGTCACGTGATCAGTGCATGATCAGCCACGTGATCAGTGCATGATCAGCCACGTGATCAGTGCATGATCAGTCACGTGATCAGTGCATGATCAGCCACGTGATCAGTGCATGATCAGTCACGTGATCAGTGCATGATAGCCACGTGATCAGTGCATGACAGCCACGTGATCAGTGCATGATAGCCACGTGATCAGTGCATGATCAGTTACGTGAGCAGTGTATGATCAGCCACGTGATCAGTGCATGAGTCCCGTGATCAGTGCATGATCAGCCACGTGATCAGTGCATGATCAGCCACGTGATCAGTGCATGATCAGTCACGTGATCAGTGCATGATCAGCCACGTGAACAGTGCCTGCTCAGTCACGTGATCAGGGCCTGCTGAGCTGCGTGATTACTGTCTGCTCATCTGCTTGACAATTGCCAGCTGAGCTGCACGATTCCTGCCTGTCATCTGCTTGACAATTGCCAGCTGTGCTGCGTAATTCCTGCCTGCTCAGCTGCTTGATTATTGCCAGCTGAGCAGCATGATTCCTCACACCTGAGTTCCATGATTATTGCCTGCTGACTGTTTGATTCGTGCCTACTCAGCTCTTTGTTTATTGCCTCCAGAGGCACATGATCAGTGTATGATAGCAAACATGATCAGCGCATGATCAGTCACATGATCAGCGCCATTAAGTCACGTGATCACTACATGATAGTCATGTGATCAGTACATGCTCAGTCACGGTATCAGTGCATGATCAGCCACGTGATCAGTGCATGATCAGTCACGTGATAGTGTATGATCAGCCACGTGATCAGTGCATGATATCCATGTGATCAGTGCATGATAGCCACGTGATCAGTGCATGATCAGTCACGTGATCAGTGCATGATCAGCCACGATCAGTGCATGATAGCCACGTGATCAGTGCATGATAGCCACGTGATCAGTGCATGACAGCCACGTGATCAGTGCATGATCAGTCACGTGATCATGTGTGATCAGCCACGTGATCAGTGCATGATCAGCCACGTGATCAGTGCATGATCAGTTACGTGATCAGTGCATGATCAGTCACGTGACCAGTACATGATAGCTACGTGATCATTGCATGATCAGCCACGTGATCAGTGCATGATAGCCACGTGATCAGTGCATGATCAGTCACGTGATCAGTGCATGATCAGTCACGTGATCAGTGCATGATCAGCCACGTGATCAGTGCATGATCAGTCACGTGATCAGTGCATGATAGCCACGTGATCAGTGCATGACAGCCACGTGATCAGTGCATGATAGCCACGTGATCAGTGCATGATCAGTTACGTGATCAGTGTATGATCAGCCACGTGATCAGTGCATGAGTCCCACGTGATCAGTGCATGATCAGTCACGTGATCAGTGCATGATCAGCCACGTGATCAGTGCATGATCAGCCACGTGATCAGTGCATGATCAGCCACGTGAACAGTGCATGCTCAGTCACGTGATCAGGGCCTGCTGAGCTGCGTGATTACTGTCTGCTCATCTGCTTGACAATTGCCAGCTGAGCTGCACGATTCCTGCCTGTCATCTGCTTGACAATTGCCAGCTGTGCTGCGTAATTCCTGCCTGCTCAGCTGCTTGATTATTGCCAGCTGAGCAGCATGATTCCTCACAGCTGAGTTCCATGATTATTGCCTGCTGACTGTTTGATTCGTGCCTACTCAGCTCTTTGTTTATTGCCTCCAGAGGCACATGATCAGTGTATGATAGCAAACATGATCAGCGCATGATCAGTCACATGATCAGTGCCATTAAGTCACGTGATCACTACATGATAGTCATGTGATCAGTCCATGCTCAGTCACGGTATCAGTGCATGATCAGCCACGTGATCAGTGCATGATAGCCACGTGATCATTGCATGACAGCCACGTGATCAGTGCATGATCAGCCACGTGATCAGTGCATGATAGCCACGTGATCAGTGCATGATCAGTCACGTGATCAGTGCATGATCAGTCACGTGATCAGTGTATGATCAGCCACGTGATCAGTGCATGATAGCCACGTGATCAGTGCATGATCAGCCACGTGATCAGTGCATGATCAGTCACGTGACAGTACATGGTAGCTACGTGATCAGTGCATGATCAGCCACGTGATCAGTGCATGATAGCCACGTGATCAGTGCATGATCAGCCACGTGATCAGTGCATGATCAGTCACGTGATCAGTGCATGATCAGCCACGTGATCAGTGCATGATCAGTCCCGTGATCAGTGCATGATCAGTCACGTGATCAGTGCATGATCAGTCACGTGATCAGTGCATGATCAGCCACGTGATCAGTGCATGATCAGCCACGTGATCAGTGCATGATCAGTCACGTGATCAGTGCATGATCAGTCACGTGATCAGTGCATGGTAGCTAGATGATCAGTGCATGATCAGCCACGTGATCAGTGCATGATAGCCACGTGATCAGTGCATGATCAGTCACGTGATCAGTGCATGATCAGTCACGTGATCAGTGCATGATCAGTCACGTGATCAGTGCATGATCAGTCACGTGATCAGTGCATGATCAGTCACGTGATCAGTGCATGATAGCCACGTGATCAGTGCATGATCAGCCACGTGATCAGTGCATGATAGCCACGTGATCAGTGCATGATCAGTCACGTGATCAGTGCATGATCAGCCACGTGATCAGTGCATGATCAGTCACGTGATCAGTGCATGATCAGCCACGTGATCAGTGCATGATCAGTCACGTGATCAGTGCATGATAGACGTGATCAGTGCATGATCAGTCACGTGATCAGTGCATGATAGCCACGTGATCAGTGCATGATCAGTCACGTGATCAGTGCATGATCAGTCACGTGATCAGTGCATGATCAGCCACGTGATCAGTGCATGATCAGCCACGTGATCAGTGCATGATCAATTACGTGATCAGTGCATGATCAGTCACGTGACCAGTACATGGTAGCTACGTGATCAGTGCATGATCAGCCACGTGATCAGTGCATGATAGCCACGTGATCAGTGCATGATCAGTCACGTGATCAGTGTATGATCAGCCACGTGATCAGTGCATGATAGCCACGTGATCAGTGCATGATCAGTCACGTGATCAGTGCATGATCATCCACGTGATCAGTGCATGATCAGTCACGTGATCAGTGCATGATATAGACGTGATCAGTGCATGATCAGTCACGTGATCAGTGCATGATCAGCCACGTGATCAGTGCATGATAGCCACGTGATCAGTGCATGATAGCCAGTGATCAGTGCATGATCAGTCACGTGATCAGTGCATGATCAGCCACGTGATCAGTGCATGATAGCCACGTGATCAGTGCATGATCAGTCACGTGATCAGTGCATGATCAGTCACGTGATCAGTGCATGATCAGTCACGTGATCATGTGTGATCAGCCACGTGATCAGTGCATGATCAGCCACGTGATCAGTGCATGATCAGCCACGTGATCAGTGCATGATCAGTCACGTGATCAGTGCATGATCAGTCACGTGATCAGTGCATGTAGCACGTGATCAGTGCATGATCAGCCACGTGAACAGTGCATGCTCAGTCACGTGATCAGGGCGTGCTGAGCTGCGTGATTACTGTCTGCTCATCTGCTTGACAATTGCCAGCTGAGCTGCACGATTCCTGCCTGTCATCTGCTTGACAATTGCCACCTGTGCTGCATAATTCCTGCCTGCTCATCTGCTTGATTATTGCCAGCTGAGCAGCATGATTTCTCACAGCTGAGTTCCATGATTATAGCCTGCTGACTGATTCGTGCCTACTCAGCTCTTTGTTCATTGCCTCCAGAGGCACATGATCAGTGTATGATACCAAACATGATCAGCGCATGATCAGTCACATGATCAGTGCATGATAAGCCACGTGATCAGTGCATGATCAGTTACGTGATCAGTGCATGATCAGTCACGTGATCAGTGCATGATAGCCACGTGATCAGTGCATGATCAGCCACGTGATCAGTGCATGATAGCCACGTGATCAGTGCATGATCAGTCACGTGATCAGTGCATGATCAGTCACGTGATCAGTGCATGATCAGCCACGTGATCAGTGCATGATCAGTCACGTGATCAGTGCATGATCAGTCACGTGACCAGTACATTGTAGCTACGTGATCATGCATGATCAGCCACGTGATCAGTGCATGATCAGCCACGTGATCAGTGCATGATCAGTCACGTGATCAGTGCATGATCAGCCACGTGATCAGTGCATGATCAGCCACGTGATCAGTGCATGATCAGCCACGTGATCAGTGCATGATCAGTCACGTGATCAGTGCATGATAGCTGCGTGATCAGTGCATGATCAGCCACGTGATCAGTGCATGATAGCCACGTGATCAGTGCATGATCAGCCACGTGATCAGTGCATGATCAGTTACGTGATCAGTGCATGATCAGTCACGTGATCAGTGCATGGTATCTACGTGATCAGTGCATGATCAGCCACGTGATCAGTGCATGATAGCCACGTGATCAGTGCATGATCAGTTACGTGATCAGTGCATGATCAGTCACGTGATCAGTGCATGTAGCCGTGATCAGTGCATGATCAGCCACGTGATCAGTGCATGATCAGCCACGTGATCAGTGCATGATCAGTCACGTGATCAGTGCATGATCAGTCACGTGATCAGTGCATGATAGCCACGTGATCAGTGCATGATCAGCCACGTGATCAGTGCATGATAGCCACGTGATCAGTGCATGATCAGTCACGTGATCAGTGCATGATCAGCCACGTGATCAGTGCATGATCAGCCACGTGATCAGTGCATGATCAGCCACGTGATCAGTGCATGATAGCCACGTGATCAGTGCATGATCAGTCACGTGATCAGTGCATGATCAGCCACGTGATCAGTGCATGATCATCCACGTGATCAGTGCATGATCAGCCACGTGATCAGTGCATGATCAGTCACGTGATCAGTGCATGATCAGTCACGTGATCAGTGCATGATCAGTCACGTGATCAGTGCATGATCAGCCACGTGATCAGTGCATGATAGCCACGTGATCAGTGCATGATCAGTCACGTGATCAGTGCATGATCAGTCACGTGATCAGTGCATGATAGCCACGTGATCAGTGCATGATCAGCCACGTGATCAGTGCATGATCAGCCACGTGATCAGTGCATGATCAGCCACGTGATCAGTGCATGATCAGTTACGTGATCAGTGCATGATCAGCCACGTGATCAGTGCATGATCAGCCACGTGATCAGTGCATGATCAGCCACGTGATCAGTGCATGATCAGCCACGTGATCAGTGCATGATCAGTCACGTGATCAGTGTATGATCAGCCACGTGAACAGTGCATGCTCAGTCACGTGATCAGGGCCTGCTGAGCTGCGTGATTACTGTCTGCTCATCTGCTTGACAATTGCCAGCTGAGCTGCATGATTCCTGCCTGTCATCTGCTTGACAATTGCCAGCTGTGCTGCGTAATTCCTGCCTGCTCAGCTACTTGATTATTGCCAGCTGAGCAGCATGATTTCTCACAGCTGAGTTCCATGATTATAGCCTGCTGACTGATTCGTGCCTACTCAGCTCTTTGTTCATTGCCTCCAGATGCACATGATCAGTGTATGACACCAAACATGATCAGCACATGATCAGTCACATGATCAGTGCATGATAAGCCACGTGATCAGTGCATGATCAGTACGTGATCAGTGCATGATCAGTCATGTGATCAGTGCATGGTAGCTGCGTGATCAGTGCATGATCAGCCACGTGATCAGTGCATGATAGCCACGTGATCAGTGCATGATCAGCCACGTGATCAGTGCATGATCAGTCACGTGATCAGTGCATGATCAGCCACGTGATCAGTGCATGATCAGTCACGTGATCAGTACATGGTAGCTACGTGATCATTGCATGATCAGCCACGTGATCAGTGCATGATAGCCACGTGATCAGTGCATGATCAGCCACGTGATCAGTGCATGATCAGTCACGTGATCCGTGAGTGATCAGCCACGTGATCAGTGCATGATAGCCACGTGATCAGTGCATGATAGCCACGTGATCAGTGCATGATCAGCCACGTGATCAGTGCATGATCAGTCACGTGATCAGTGCATGATCAGTCACGTGATCAGTGCATGATCAGCCACGTGATCAGTGCATGATCAATTACGTGATCAGTGCATGATCAGTCACGTGATCAGTGCATGGTAGCTACGTGATCAGTGCATGATCAGCCACGTGATCAGTGCATGATAGCCACGTGATCAGTGCATGATCAGTCACGTGATCAGTGATGATCAGCCACGTGATCAGTGCATGATAGCCACGTGATCAGTGCATGATAGCCACGTGATCAGTGCATGATAGCCACGTGATCAGTGCATGATCAGTCACGTGATCAGTGCATGATCAGCCACGTGATCAGTGCATGATCAGTCACGTGATCAGTGCATGATCAATTACGTGATCAGTGCATGATCAGTCACGTGATCAGTGCATGATAGCTACGTGATCAGTGCATGATCAGCCACGTGATCAGTGCATGATAGCCACGTGATCAGTGCATGATCAGCCACGTGATCAGTGCATGATCAGCCACGTGATCAGTGCATGATCAGTCACGTGATCAGTGCATGATCAGTCACGTGATCAGTGCATGATCAGCCACGTGATCAGTGCATGATCAGTTACGTGATCAGTGCATGATCAGTCACGTGACCAGTGCATGATAGCTACGTGATCAGTGCATGATCAGCCACGTGATCAGTGCATGATAGCCACGTGATCAGTGCATGATAGCCACGTGATCAGTGCATGATCAGTCACGTGATCAGTGCATGATCAGCCACGTGATCAGTGCATGATCAGTCACGTGATCAGTGCATGATCAGCCACGTGATCAGTGCATGATCAGTCACGTGATCAGTGCATGATCAGTCACGTGATCAGTGCATGATCAGCCACGTGATCAGTGCATGATCAGTCACGTGACCAGTGCATGATAGCTACGTGATCAGTGCATGATCAGCCACGTGATCAGTGCATGATAGCCACGTGATCAGTGCATGATCAGTCACGTGATCATGCATGATCAGCCACGTGATCAGTGCATGAGTGCCACGTGATCAGTGCATGATCAGTCACGTGACAGATGTGTGATCAGCCACGTGATCAGTGCATGATCAGCCACGTGATCAGTGCATGATAGCCACGTGATCAGTGCATGATCAGTCACGTGATCAGTGCATGATCAGCCACGTGATCAGTGCATGATCAGACACGTGATCAGTGCATGATCAGCCACGTGATCAGTGCATGATAGCCACGTGATCAGTGCATGATCAGTCACGTGATCAGTGCATGATCAGTCACGTGATCAGTGCATGATCAGCCACGTGATCAGTGCATGATAGCCACGTGATCAGTGCATGATCAGTCACGTGATCAGTGCATGATCAGTCACGTGATCAGTGCATGATCAGCCACGTGATCAGTGCATGATCAGTCACGTGATCAGTGCATGGTAGCTACGTGATCAGTGCATGATCAGCCACGTGATCAGTGCATGATAGCCACGTGATCAGTGCATGATCAGCCACGTGATCAGTGCATGATCAGTCACGTGATCAGTGCATGATCAGTCACGTGATCAGTGCATGATCAGGCACGTGATCAGTGCATGATCAGCCACGTGATCAGTGCATGATAGCCACGTGATCAGTGCATGATCAGTCACGTGATCAGTGCATGATCAGTCACGTGATCAGTGCATGATCAGCACGTGATCAGTGCATGATCAGTCATGTGTCATGCATGATAGCGCTGATCAGTGCATGATCAGTCACGTGATCAGTGCATGATCAGCCACGTGATCAGTGCATGATAGCCACGTGATCAGTGCATGATCAGTCACGTGATCAGTGCATGATCAGCCACGTGATCAGTGCATGATCAGCCACGTGATCAGTGCATGACAGCCACGTGATCAGTGCATGATCAGTCACGTGATCAGTGCATGATAGCCACGTGATCAGTGCATGATCAGTCACGTGATCAGTGTGTGATCAGCCACGTGAACAGTGCATGCTCAGTCACGTGATCAGGGCCTGCTGAGCTGCGTGATTACTGTCTGCTCATCTGCTTGACAATTGCCAGCTGAGCTGCACGATTCCTGCCTGTCATCTGCTTGACAATTGCCAGCTGTGCTGCGTAATTCCTGCCTGCTCAGCTACTTGATTATTGCCAGCTGAGCAGCATGATTTCTCACAGCTGAGTTCCATGATTATAGCCTGCTGACTGATTCGTGCCTACTCAGCTCTTTGTTCATTGCCTCCAGAGGCACATGATCAGTGTATGATACCAAACATGATCAGCACATGATCAGTCACATGATCAATGCATGATAAGCCACGTGATCAGTGCATGATCAGTTACGTGATCAGTGCATGATCAGTCACGTGATCAGTGCATGATAGCTGCGTGATCAGTGCATGATCAGCCACGTGATCAGTGCATGATAGCCACGTGATCAGTGCATGATCAGTCACGTGATCAGTGCATGATCAGTCACGTGATCAGTGCATGATCAGCCACGTGATCAGTGCATGATCAGTCACGTGATCAGTGCATGATCAGTCACGTGACCAGTACATGGTAGCTACGTGATCATTGCATGATCAGCCACGTGATCAGTGCATGATCAGCCACGTGATCAGTGCATGATCAGTCACGTGATCAGTGCATGATCATCCACGTGATCAGTGCATGATCAGTCACGTGATCAGTACATGATAGCTACGTGATCAGTGCATGATCAGCCACGTGATCAGTGCATGATAGCCACGTGATCAGTGCATGATCAGTCACGTGATCAGTGCATGATCAGTCACGTGATCAGTGCATGATCAGCCACGTGATCAGTGCATGATCAGTCACGTGATCAGTGCATGATAGCCACGTGATCAGTGCATGATCAGCCACGTGATCAGTGCATGATAGCCACGTGATCAGTGCATGATCAGTCACGTGATCAGTGCATGATCAGCCACGTGATCAGTGCATGATAGCCACGTGATCAGTGCATGATCAGTCACGTGATCAGTGCATGATCAGCCACGTGATCAGTGCATGATCAGTCACGTGATCAGTGCATGATATAGACGTGATCAGTGCATGATCAGTCACGTGATCAGTGCATGATCAGCCACGTGATCAGTGCATGATAGCCACGTGATCAGTGCATGATAGCCAGTGATCAGTGCATGATCAGTCACGTGATCAGTGCATGATCAGCCACGTGATCAGTGCATGATAGCCACGTGATCAGTGCATGATCAGTCACGTGATCAGTGCATGATCAGTCACGTGATCATGTGTGATCAGCCACGTGATCAGTGCATGATAGCCACGTGATCAGTGCATGATCAGCCACGTGATCAGTGCATGATCTGTCACGTGATTAGTGTATGATCATCCACGTGATCAGTGCATGATCAGTCACGTGATCAGTGCATGATATAGACGTGATCAGTGCATGATCAGTCACGTGATCAGTGCATGATAGCCACGTGATCAGTGCATGATCAGTCACTGATCAGTGCATGATCATTCACGTGATCAGTACATGGTAGCTACATGATCAGTGCATGATCAGCCACGTGATCAGTGCATGATAGCCACGTGATCAGTGCATGATCAGTCACGTGATCAGTGCATGATCAGTCACGTGACCAGTACATGGTAGCTGCGTGATCATGCATGATCAGCCACGTGATCAGTGCATGATAGCCACGTGATCAGTGCATGATCAGTCACGTGATCAGTGCATGATCAGTCACGTGATCAGTGCATGATCAGTCACGTGATCAGTGCATGATCAGCCACGTGATCAGTGCATGATCAGTCATGTGATCAGTGCATGATAGCCCGTGATCAGTGCATGATCAGTCCCGTGATCAGTGCATGATCAGCCACGTGATCAGTGCATGATAGCTACGTGATCAGTGCATGAACAGCCACGTGATCTGTGCATGATGAGTCTTGTGAAGAGTGCATGATCAGCCACGTGATCAGTGCATGATAGCAACGTGATCTGTGCATGATGAGTCTTGTGAAGAGTGCATGATCAGTCACGTGATCAGTGTATGATCAGGCACTTGATCAGTGAATGATCAATTACGTGATCAGTGCATGATCAGTCCTGTGACCAGTACATGGTAGCTATGTGAACATTGTATGATCAGCCACGTAAGCAGTGCATGATAGACACGTGATCAGTTCATGATCAATCACGTGATCAGTACATGATCAGTCACGTGATCAGTGCATGATCAATTACGTTACCATTGCATGATCAGTCACGTGACCAGTACATGTAAGCTACGTGATCATTGCAGGATCAGCCACGTGAGCACTGCATGATAGACACGTGATCAGTGCATGATCAGCTACGTGAGCAGTGTATGATCAGCCACGTGATCAGTGCATGATCAGACACGTAATCAGTGTATGATCAGCCACGTGATCAGTGCATGATACCCACGTGATCAGTTCATGATTACTCACGTAATCTGTGCCTGACAGGCACGTAATCAGTGCATGATCATTCACGTGATCAGTGAATTATCAGCCACGTGATAAGTTCATGATTAGTCACGTGATCTGTGCATGACAAGGAACTTGAACAGTGTATGATCAACCACGTGATCAGGGCATTATAGCCACGTGATCAGTGCATGATCAGTCAAGTGATCAGTGCGAGAACAGTCATGTGATCAGTGCATGATGAGCCACGTGATCAGTGCTGGATCAATTACATGATCAGTGCATGATCAGTCAGGTGACCAATACATGGTTGCTACGTGATCATTGCATGATCACCCACGTGAGGAGAGCATGATAGCCACGTGATCAGTGCATGATCAGTCATGTGATCAGTACATGATCAGTCATGGGAACAGTGCATGATCTTTTACGTGATCTGAGCATGATCAGTCGCGTGACCAGTACATGGTAGCTACGTGATCATTGCATGACCAGCCACGTGAGCAGTGCATGATAGCCACGTGATGTGTGCATGATCAGTCACGTGATCAGTGCATGATCAGTTTCGGGAGCAGAGCATGATCAGCCACTTGATCAGTGCATGATAGCCACGTGATCACTGCATGATCTGTCACATGATCAGTGTATGATCATCCACGTGACCAGTGCATGGGCAGTCACGTGATCAGTGCATGATATAGACGTGATCAGTGCATGATCAGACTCGTGATCAGTGTATGATCAACCACGTGATTAGTGCACAATAGCCAGGTAATGAGTGCACGATAGCCAGATGATCAGTGCATTATCAGTCACGTGATCAGTGTATGATCAGCCAATTAATCAGTGCATGATAGCCAACTGTTCAGTGGATGATCAGTCACGTGATCATTGCATGGTCAGTCACGTGATACATGTGTGATCAGCCACGTGATCAGTGCATGATATCCATGTGATCAGTGCATGATCAGCCACGTGATCAATTCATGATTAGTCACGTCATCTGTACATCATCAGTCATTTGACTAGTACGTCGTAGCTGCGTGATCATTGCATGATCAGCCACGTGAGCAGTGCATGATAGCTACGTGATCAGTGCATGGTCAGTCACGTGATCAGTGTATGATCATCCACGTGATCAGTGCATGATAGCCACGTGATCAGTGCATGATCAGTCACGTGAACTCTGCATGATCAGTCCCATGATCAGTGGATGATAGCCACGTGATCAGTGCATGATCAGTCACGTGATACGTGTGTGATCAGCCACGTGATCAGTGCATGATATCCACGTGATCAGTTCAGGATAGCCACGTGATCACTTCATGATTAGTCACGTGATCTGTACATGATCAGTCACGTGATATGTGTGTGATCAGCCACCGGATCAGTGCGTGATGAGCCATGTGATCAGTGCAGGATCAATTTCGTGTTCAGTGCATGATCAGTCACCAGACCAGTACATGGTTGCTACGTGATCGTTGCATGATCAGCCAAGTGAGCAGAGCATGATAGCCACGTGATCAGTGAATTATCAGTCACGTGATCAGAACATGATCAGTCACGTGAACAGTGCATGATCATTTACGTGATCTGTGCATGATCAGTCACGTGACCAGTATATGGTAGCTTCGTGATCATTCCATGACGAACCATGTGAGCAGTGCATGATAGCCACGTAATGTGTGCATGATGAGTTTCGTGAGCAGAGTATGATCAGCCACGTGATCAGTGCATGATCTGTCACATGATTAGTGTATGATCATCCACGTGATCAGTGCATGGGCAGTCAAGTGATCAGTGAATGATATAGACGTGATCAGTGCATGATCATTCTCGTGATCAGTGCATGATAGCCACATGATCAGTGCATGATCAGTCAACTGATGGGTGTATGATCATTCACGTGATCTGTACATGGTAGCTACAATATCATTGCATGATCAGCCACGTGAGTAGTGCATGATAGCCACGTGATCACTGCATGATCATTCACGTGATCAGTGCATGATCAGTCATGTGACCAGTACATGGTAGCTGCGTGATCATCGCATGATCAGCCACGTGAGCAGTGCATGATAGCCACGTGATCAGTGCATGATCAGACACGAGATCAGTGCATGATCAGTCACGTGATCAGTGCATGATCAGCCACGTGATCAGTGCATGACCAGGCACGTGATCAGTGTTTGTCCAGCCAAGTGATCAGTGCATGATAGCGCCGTGATCAGTGCATGATCAGTCACGTGATCAGTGCATGATCAGTCACGTGATCAGTGCATGATGAGTCACGTGATCAGTGCATGATCAGTCACGTGATCAGTATATGATCAGCCACGTGATCAGTGCATTATCAGTCACGTGACCAGTACTTGGTAGCTACGTCATCATTGCCTGATCAGCCACGTGAGCAGTTCATGATAGACACGTGATCAGTGCATGATCAGCCATGTGATCAGTGCCTGATCAGTCACGTGATCAGTGCATGGTCAGTCACGTGATCAGTGCATGATCATCCACGTGATCAGTGCATGTGGAGTCATGTAGTCAATGCATGATAGCCCGTGATCAGTGCACGATCAGTCCTGTGATGAGTGTATGATCAGCCAAGTGATCAGTGCAAGATGGCTACGTGATCAGTGCATGATCAGTCAAATGATCAGTGCATGATCAGTCACGTGATAGGTGTGTGATCAGCCATGTGAACAGTGCATGCTCAGTCACGTGATCAGGGCCTGCTGAGCTGAGTGATTGCTGTCTGCTCATCTGCTTGACAATTTCCAGCTGAGCTGCACGATTCCTGCCTGTCATCTCCTTGACAATTGCCACCTGTGCTGCGTAATTCCTGCCTGCTCATCTACTTGATTATTGCCAGCTGAGCAGCATGATTTCTCAGAGGTGAGTTACATCATTATAGCCTGCTGACTGATTCCTGCATACTCAGCTCTATGTTCATTGCCTCCAGAGGCACATGATCAGTGTGTGACACCAAACATGATCAGCACATGATCAGTCACATGATGAATGCATGATAAGCCAGGTGATCAGTGCATGATGAATTATGTGATCAGTGCATGATCAGTCATGTGACCAGTACATGGTAGTTGTGTGATCATTGCATGATCAGCCACGTGAGCAGTGCATGATCAATCACGTGATCAGTGCATGATCAGTCACGTGATACGTGTGTGATCAGCCACGTGATCAGTGCATGATATCCACGTGATCAGTGCAGGATAGCCACGTGATCACTTCATGATTATTCACGTGATCTGTACATGATCAGTCACGTGAACGTGTTTGATCAGCCACCTAATCAGTGCGTGATGAGCCATGTGATCAGTGCAGGATCAATTACGTGATCAGTGCATGATCAGTCACGTGACCAGTACATGGTAGCTACGTGATCATTGCGTGATCAGCCACGTGATCAGTGCATGATAGCCACGTGATCAGTGCATGATAGCCACGTGATCAGTGCATGATCAGTCATGTGATACGTGTGTGATCAGCCACGTGATCAGTGCATGATATCCACGTGATCAGTGCATGATAGCCACGTGATCAGTGCATGAGAGCCACGTTATCAGTGCATGATCAGTCACGTGATACATGTGTGATCAGCACGTGATCAGTGCATGATGAGCCACGTGATCAGTGCAGGATCAATTACATGATCAGTGCATGATCAGTCACGTGACCAGTACATGGTTTCCTCGTGATCCTTGCATGATCAGCCACGTGAGCAGAGCATGATAGCCACGTGATCAGTGCATGATCAGTCACGTGATCAGTACATGATCAGTCACGTGAACATTGCATGATCATTGACGTGATCTGTGCATGATCAGTCACGTGACCAGTATATGGTAGCAATGTGATCATTCCATGACGGGCCACGTGAGCAGTGCATGAGTGCCACGTGATAAGTGCATGATATGTCACGTGATAGGTGTGTGATCAGCCACGTGAACAGTGCATGTTCAGCCACGTGATCAGTCCATGATAGCCACGTGATCAGTGCATGATCAGTTACGTGAGCAGTGTATGATCAGCCACGTGATCAGTGCATGGTCAGACACGTGAACAGTGTATGATCAGCCTCGTGATCAGTGCATGATATCCAAGTGATCAGTGCATGATCAATCACGTGATCAGTGTATGATCAGGCACGTGAACAGTGCATGTTCAGCCACGTGATCAGTGCATGATAGCCACGTGATCAGTGCATGGTCAGTTACCTGAGCAGTGTATGATCAGCCACGTGATCAGTGCATGATATCCAAGTGATCAGTGCATGATCATCACGTGATCAGTGTATGATCAGCCACGTAAACAGTGCATTCTCAGTCACGTGATCAGGGCCTGCTTAGCTGCGTGATTACTGTCTGCTCATCTGCTTGAAAATTGCCAGCTGAGCTGCATGATTCCTGCCTGTCATCTGCTTGACAATTGCCAGCTGTGCTGCGTAATTCCTGCCTGCTCAGCTGCTTGATTATTGCCAGCTGAGCAGCATGATTCCTCACAGCTGAGTTCCATGATTATTGCCTGCTGACTGTTTGATTCGTGCCTACTCAGCTCTTTGTTTATTGCCTCCAGAGGCACATGATCAGTGTATGATAGCAAACGTGATCAGCGCATGATCAGTCACATGATCAGCGCCATTAAGTCACGTGATCACTACATGATAGTCATGTGATCAGTCCATGCTCAGTCACGGTATCAGTGCATGATCAGCCACGTGATCAGTGCACGATATGTCACATGATTAGTGTATGATCACCCACGTGATCAGTGCATGGGCAGTCATGTGATCAGTGCATGATATAGACGTGATCAGTGCATGATCAGTCTCGTGATTAGTGCATGGTAGCCACGTGATCAGTGCATGATCAGTCACCTGATGGGTGTATGATCATTCACGTGACCTGTACATGGTAGCTACATGATCATTGCATGATCAGCCACGTGAGTAGTGCATGATAGCCACGTGATCACTGCATGATCAGTCACGTGATCAGTGCATGATCAGTCATGTGACCAGTACATGGTAGCTTCGTGATCATCGCATGATCAGCCACGTGAGCAGTGCATGATAGCCACGTGATCAGTGCATGATCAGTCACGTAATCAGTGCATGATCAGCCACGTGATCAGTGCATGACCAGGCACGTGATCAGTGTATGTCCAGCCAAGTGATCAATGCATGATAGCCACGTGATCAGTGCATGATCAGTCACATGATCAGTGCATGATCAGTCACGTGATAGGTGTGTGATCAGCCACGTGAGCAGTGCATACAATTATGTGATCAGTGCATGCGCAATCACGTGATCAGTGCATGAGAGCCACGTGATCATGCATGATCATTCACATAATATGTGTGTGATCAGCGACGTGAACAGTGCATGCTCAGTCACGTGATCAGGGCGTGCTGAGCTGCGTGATTACTGTCTGTTCATCTGCTTCACAATTGCCAGCTGAGCTGTACGATTACTGCCTGTCATCTCCTTGACAATTGCCACCTGTGCTGCATAATTCCTGCCTGCTCATCTACTTGATTATTGCCAGCTGAGCAGCATGATTTCTCAGAGCTGAGTTCCATGATTATAGCCTGCTGACTGATTCCTGCGTACTCAGCTCTTTGTTCGTTGCCTCCAGATGCACATGATCAGTGTGTGACACAAAACATTATCAGCCCATGATCAGTCACATGATGAATGCATGATAAGCCAGGTGATCAGTGCATGATCAATTACGTGATCAGTGCATGATCAGTCATGTGACCAGTACATGGTAGCTGCGTGATCATCGCATGATCAGCGACGTGAGCAGTGCATGATAGCCACGTGATCAGTGCATGATCAGTCACGTGATCAGTGCATGATCAGTCACGTGTTCAGTGCATGATCAGCCACGTGATCAGTGCATGATCAATGACGTGATCAGTGCATGATGAGTCAGGTGATCAGTGCAGGATTAATTATGTGATCAGTGCATGATCAGTCACATGACCTGTACATGGTTGCTACGTGATCATTGCATGATAAACCACGAGAGCAGTGCATGATAGCCACGTGATCAGTGCATGATTTGTCACGTGATCAGTACATGATCAGTCAACTGAAGAGTGCATGATCATTTACGTGATCTGAGCATGATCAGTCACGTGACCAGTATATGGTAGCTACGTGAACATTGCATGACCAGCCAGGTGAGAAGTGCATGATAGCCACGTGATGTGTGTATGATCAGTTACGTGAGCAGAGTATGATCAGCCACGTGATCAGTGCATGAGTGCCAAGTGATCAGTGCATGATCAGTCACGTGACAGGTGTGTGGTAAGCCATGTGAACAGTGCATGTTAAGCCTTGTGATCAGTGCATGGTATCCACGTGATCAGTGCATGATCAGTTACTTGAACAGTGTATGATCAGCCACGTGAGCAGTGCATGGTCAGACACGTGAACAGTGTATGGTCAAACACGTGATCAGTGCATGATATCCAGGTGATCTGTGCATGATGAGTCTCGTGAACAGTGCATGATCAGTCACGTGATCAGTGCATGATCAGCCACGTGATCAGTGCATGATCAGTCACGTGACCAGTATATGGTAGCTACGTGATCATTGCATGATCAGCCATGTGATCTGTGCATGATAGCCACGTGATCACTGCATGATAGCCACGTGATCAGAGCATGATCAGTCACGTGATCAGTGCATGATCAGCCACGTGATCAGTGCATGACGAGGCACGTGATCAGTATGACCAGCCAAGTGATCAGTGCATGATAGCCAGGTGATCAGTGCATGATCAGTCACGTAATCAATGCATGATCAGTCAGGTCATCAGTGTATGATCAGCCACGTGATCAGTGCATGATCAGCCACATGACCAGTGCATTATCAATTACGTGATCAGTGCATGATCAGTCACGTGACCAGTACATGGTAGGTACGTGATCATTGCATGATCAGCCACGTTAGCATTGCATGATAGCCACGTGATCAGTGCATGATCAGACACGAGATCAGTGCATGATCAGTCACGTGACCAGTACATGGTAGGTACGTGATCTTCGCATAATCAGCCACGTGAGCAGTGCATGATAGCCACGTGATCAGTGCATGATCAGACACGAGATCAGTGCATGATCAGTCACGTGATCAGTGCATGAATAGCCACGTGATCAGTGCATGACCAGGCACGTGATCAAGGTATGTCCAGCCAAGTGATCAGTGCATGATAGCCAAGTGATCAGTGCATTATCAGTAACGTGATCAGTGCATGATTAGTCACGTGATCAGTGTATGATCAGCCACGTGATCAGAGCATGATCAGCCACATGATCAGTGCATGATCAATTACGTGATCAGTGCATGATCAGTCACGTGACCAGTACATTTTAGCTACGTGATCATTGCCATATCAGCCACGTGAGCAGTGAATGATAGCCACGTGATCAGTGCATGATCAGCCATGTGATCAGTACATGATCAGTCACGTGATCAGTGCATGGTCAGTCACGTGAACAATGCATGATCATCCTCGTGATCAGTGCATGTGGAGTCATGTAGTCAATGCATGATAGCGCCGTGATCAGTGCACGATCAGTCCCGTGATGAGTGTATGATCAGCCAAGTGATCAGTGCAAGATAGCTACGTGATCAGTGAATGATCAGTCACATGATCAGTGCATGATCAGTCACGTGATAGGTGTGTGATCAGCCATGTGAACAGTGCATGCTCAGTCACGTAATCAGGGCCTGCTGAGCTGCGTGAATGCTGTCTGCTCTTCTGCTTGACAATTTCCAGCTGAGCTGCAAGATTCCTGCCTGTCATCTCCTTGACAATTGCCACCTGTGCTGCGTAATTCCTGCCTGCTCATCTACTTGATTATTGCCAGCTGAGCAGCATGATTTCTCAGAGGTGAGTTCCATGATTATAGCCTGCTGACTGATTCCTGCCTACTCAGCTCTATGTTCATTGCCTCCAGAGGCACATGATCAGTGTGTGACACCAAACATGATCAGCACATGATCAGTCACGTGATCAATGCATGATAAGCCAGGTGATCAGTGCATGATCAATTACGTGATCAGGGCATGATCAGTCATGTGACCAGTACATGGTAGCTGCGTGATCATTGCATGATCAGCCACGTGAGCAGTGCATGATAGCCACGTGATCAGTGCATGATCAGTCACGTGATCTGTGCATGATCAGTCCCGTGATCTGTGTATGATAAGTCACATGATCAATGCATGATCAATTACCTGATCAGTGCATGATCAGTCACGTGACCAGTGCATGGTAGCTACGTGATCATTGCATGATCATCCACGTGATCAGTGCATGATAGCCACGTGATCAGTGTATGATAGCCACGTGATCAGTGCATGATCAGTCACGTGATACGTGTGTGATCAGCCACGTGATCAGTGCATGATATCCACGTGATCAGTGCAGGATAGCCACGTGATCACTTCATGATTATTCACGTGATCTGTACATGATCAGTCACGTGATACGTGTGTGATCAGCCACCGGATCAGTGCTTGATGAGCCATGTGATCAGTGAATGCTCAGTCACGTGATCAGGGCCTGCTGAGCTGCGTGATTCCTGCCGGCTCATCTGCATGACAATTGCCATCTGAGCTGCGTGATTCCTGTCGGCTCATCTGCTTGACAATTGCCAGCTGAGCTGTGTGATTCCTGCCTGGTCACCTGCTTGATTATTGCCAGTTGAGCAGCATGATTCGTCACTGCTGAGCTCCATGCTTATTGCCTGCTGATTGCGTGGTTCGTGTCTGCTCAGCTCTTTGAGTATCGCCTCCTGAGGTCCCTGTTCGGTCGCCACCTGCCGGGGACCAGCCCCAACTGATCCAGGGTATTCGAAGGAGAGATGGCCTAGGCGACTATGTATATGCTAATCAGAGATGTCAAGAATAATAGTATGAGGAGAGCTCAGTAGGAAAATTCGGTGGAGAAAAGAGACTGAGTAGCTTGGTTTACGCGGAAGACCAATCAAACTTCAAGACAAGAAGTTTGCACCACTTACGTAGGCCGCAGGCGCCTCTCGAATAGCGAAAGGTGCCTCACCCTAGGAACCTTCTCGAGTGGGTCTTAGCAGCCCAGGCATAATTAGTAAGCGTGGTGGGTTTTGTGCTCCAGATGGAGACTCAGCTGGAAGTTAAAGGGAAGAATGACAAGGAACTTTATGAATTGGAGCTGTAAGTTAACTCTTTGACAGAGAGAGCGAGATGGTGGTGGGGGACAGCCCCCAGTGAAATCAGAGGTGAGAGCACAAAGCAATACAGTAGGCAGACTCTGGTTTTTTTGGGGGGGAGATGCTCAAGAATATCCGGGTGGACTCCTGAGGCTCGATCCCGCATTTGCGTATGCCGAGCCTCCTTCCTCAGGACCTTTGTCCAGAGTGGAATGCCTCCCCATCTCCCGGCACATGATCAGTGCATGCTCAGTCACGATATCAGTGCCTGCTCAGCCACGTGATCACTGACGGCACAGTCACGTGATCAGCGCCTCTCAGTCACGTGATCACCGTATGATAAACACGTGATCAGTGAACGACCAGCCACGTGATCACTGCATGTGCTGTCAGGTGGTCAGTTCCTGATCAGCCACCTGATCAGTGCGTGCACAGTCCCCTGATCAGCGCCTGTCAGTCACTGATCACTGCCTGATAAACACGTGATCAGTGCCCGAACAGCCACGTCATCAGTGCATGCGCACTCACGTGCTCAGTGCATGATAGGCACGTGATCAGTGCGTGCACAGTCCCATGATCAGCGCCTGTCAGTCACTGATCATTGCCTGATAAACACGTGATCAGTGCATGATGAGCCATGTGATCAGTTCCTGATCAGTCACGTCATCAGTGCATGCACAGTCACGTCATCAGTGCATGATAGCCACGTGATCAGTGCATGCTCAGTCACGTGATCTGGACTTGATCAGCCACGTGATCAGTGCCTGCAGAGTCACGTGATCAGGGCCTGCTGAGCTGCGTGATTCCTGCCGGCTCATCTGCATGACAATTGCCAGCTGAGCTTCGTGATTCCTGCCTGGTCACGTGCTTGATTATTGCCAGTTGAGCAGCATGATTCGTCACTGCTGAGCTCCATGCTTATTGCCTGCTGATTGCGTGGTTCGTGTCTGCTCAGCTCTTTGAGTATCGCCTCCTGAGGTCCCTGTTCGGTCGCCACCTGCCGGGGACCAGCCCCAACTGATCCAGGGTATTCGAAGGAGAGATGGCCTAGGCGACTATTTATATGCTAATCAGAGATGTCAAGAATAATAGTATGAGGAGAGCTCAGTAGGAAAATTCGGTGGAGAAAAGAGACTGAGTGGCTTGGTTTACGCGAAAGACCAATCAAACTTCAAGACAAGAAATTTGCACCACTTACGTAGGCCGCAGGCGCCCTCTCGAATAGCGAAAGGTGCCTCACCCTAGACACCTTCTCGAGTGGGTCTTAGCAGCCCAGGCGTAATTAGTAAGCGTGGTGGGTTCCGCGCTCCAGATGGAGTCTCAGCTGGAAGTTAAAGGGAAGAATGACAAGGAACTTTATGAATTGGAGCTGTAAGTTAACTCTTTGACAGAGAGAGCGAGATGGTGGTGGGGGACAGCCCCCAGTGAAATCAGAGGTGAGAGCACATAGCAATACAGTAGGCAGACTCTGGTTTTTTTGGGGGGGAGATGCTCGACAATATCCGGGTGGACTCCTGAGGCTCGATCCCGCATTTGCGTATGCCGAGAATCCTTCCTCATGACTTTGTCCAGAGTGGAATGCCTCCCCGGCTCCCGGCACATGATCAGTGCATGCTCAGTCACAATATCAGTGCATGCTCAGCCACGTGATCACTGACGGCACAGTCACGTGATCAGAGCCTCTCAGTCACGTGATCACCGTATGATAAACACGTGATCAGTGAACGACCAGCCACGTGATCACTGCATGCGCGGTCAGGTGGTCAGTTCCTGATCAGCCACCTGATCAGTGCGTGCACAGTCCCCTGATCAGCGCCTGTCAGTCCCTGATCACTGCCTGCTAAACAAGTGATCAGTGCCCGAACAGCCTCGTCATCAGTGCATGCGCAGTCACGTGATCAGTGCATGATAGCCACGTGATCAATGCGTGCACAGTCCCATGATCAGCGCCTGTCAGTCACTGATCATTGCCTGATAAACACGTGATCAGTGCATGATGAGCCATGTGATCAGTGCCTGATCAGCCATGTCATCAGTGCATGCGCAGTCACGTCATCAGTGCATGATAGCCACGTGATCAGTGCATGCTCAGTCACGTGATCTGGACTTGATCAGCCACGTGATCAGGGCCTGCTGAGCTGCGTGATTCCTGCCGGCTCATCTGCATGACAATTGCCATCTGAGCTACGTGATTCCTGTCGGCTCATCTGCTTGACAATTGCCAGCTGAGCTGCGTGATTCCTGCCTGGTCACCTGCTTGATTATTGCCAGTTGAGCAGCATGATTCATCACTGCTGAGCTCCATGCTTATTGCCTGCTGATTGCGTGGTTCGTGTCTTTCCAGCTCTTTGAGTATTGCCTCCTGAGGTCCCTGTTCGGTCGCCACCTGCCGGGGACCAGCCCCAACTGATCCAGGGTATTCGAAGGAGAGATGGCCTAGGCGACTATTTATATGCTAATCAGAGATATCAAGAATAAAAGTAGGAGGAGAGCTCAGTAGGAAAATTCGGTGGAGAAAAGAGACTGAGTAGCTTGGTTTACACGGAAGACCAATCAAACTTCAAGACAAGAAGTTTGCACCACTTACGTAGGCCACAGGCGCCCTCTCGAATAGCGAAAGATGCCTCACCCTAGACACCTTCTCGAGTGGGTCTTAGCAGCCCAGGCATAATTAGTAAGCGTGGTGGGTTCCGCGCTCCAGATGGAGACTCAGCTGGAAGTTAAAGGGAAGAATGACAAGGAACTTTATGAATTGGAGCTGTAAGTTAAGTCTTTGACAGAGAGAGCGAGATGGTGGTGGGGGACAGCCCCCAGTGAAATCAGAGGTGAGGGCACAGAGCAATACAGTAGGCCTACTCTGGTTTTTTTGGGGGGGTGATGCTGGAGAATATCCGGGTGTACTCCTGAGGCTCGATCCCGCATTTGCGTATGCCGAGCCTCCTTCTTCATGACCTTTGTCCAGAGTGGAATGCCTCCCCGGCTCCCGGCACATGATCAGTGCATGCTCCGTCACGATATCAGTGCCTGCTCAGCCACGTGATCACTGACGGCACAGTCACGTGATCAGCGCCTCTCAGTCACGTGATCACCGTAGGATAAACACGTGATCTGTGAACGACCAGCCACGTGATCACTGCATGCGCAGTCAGGTGGTCAGTTCCTGATCAGCCACCTGATAAGTGCGTGCACAGTCCCCTGATCAGCGCCTGTCAGTCTCTGATCACTGCCTGATAAACACGTGATCAGTGCCCGAACAGCCACGTCATCAGTGCATGCGCAGTCACGTGATCAGTGCATGATAGCCACGTGATCAGTGCGTGCACAGTCCCATGATCAGCGCCTGTCAGTCAGTGATCATTGCCTGATAAACACGTGATCAGTGCATGATGAGCCATGTGATCAGTGCCTGATCAGCCACGTCATCAGTGCATGCGCAGTCACGTCATCAGTGCATGATAGCCACGTGATCAGTGCATGCTCAGTCACGTGATCTGGACTTGATCAGCCACGTGATCAGTGCCTGCAGAGTCACGTGATCAGGGCCTGCTGAGCTGCATGATACCTGCCGGCTCATCTGCATGACAATTGCCATCTGAGCTGCGTGATTCCTGTCGGCTCATCTGCTTGACAATTGCCAGCTGAGCTGCGTGATTCCTGTCGGCTCATCTGCTTGACAATGGCCTGCTGAGCTGCGTGATTCCTGCCTGGTCACGTGCTTGATTATTGCCAGTTGAGCAGCATGATTCGTCACTGCTGAGCTCCATGCTTATTGCCTGCTGATTGCGTGGTTCGTGTCTTCTCAGCTCTTTGAGTATCGCCTCCTGAGGTCCCTCTTCGGTCGCCACCTGCCGGGGACCAGCCCCAGCTGATCCAGGGTATTCGAAGGAGAGATGGCCTAGGCGACTATTTATATGCTAATCAGAGATGTCAAGAATAATAGCATGAGGAGAGCTCAGTATGAAAATTCGGTGGAGAAAAGAGACTGAGTGGCTTGGTTTACGCGGAAGACCAATCAAACTTCAAGACAAGAAGTTTGCACCACTTACGTAGGCCGCATGCGCCCTCTCGAATAGCGAAAGGTGCCTCACCCTAGACACCTTCTCGAGTGGGTCTTAGCAGCCGAGGCATAATTAGTAAGCGTGGTGGGTTCCGCGCTCCAGATGGAGACTCAGCTGGAAGTTAAAGGGAAGAATGACAAGGAACTTTATGAATTGGAGCTCTAAGTTAACTCTTTGACAGAGAGAGCGAGATGGTGGTGGGGGACAGCCCCCAGTGAAATCAGAGGTGAGGGCACAGAGCAATACAGTAGGCAGACTCTGGTTTTTTTGGGGGGGAGATCCTCGAGAATATCCGGGTGGACTTCTGAGGCTCGATCCCGCATTTGCCTATGCCGAGCCTCCTTCCTCAAGACCTTTGTCCAGAGTGGAATGCCTCCCCGGCTCCCGGCACATGATCAGTGCATGCTCAGTCACGATATCATTGCCTGCTCAGCCACATGATCACTGACGGCACAGTCACGTGATCAGCGCCTCTCAGTCACGTGATAACCGTATGATAAACACGTGATCAGTGAACGACCAGCCACGTGATCACTGCATGCGCGGTCAGGTGGTCAGTTCCTGATCAGCCACTTGATCAGTGCGTGCACAGTCCCCTGATCAGCGCCTGTCAGTCCCTGATCACTGCCTGCTAAACAAGTGATCAGTGCCCGAACAGCCTCGTCATCAGTGCATGCGCAGTCACGTGATCAGTGCATGATAGCCACGTGATCAATGCGTGCACAGTCCCATGATCAGCGCCTGTCAGTCACTGATCATTGCCTGATAAACACGTGATCAGTGCATGATGAGCCATGTGATCAGTGCCTGATCAGCCACGTCATCAGTGCATGCGCAGTCACGTCATCAGTGCATGATAACCACGTGATCAGTGCATGCTCAGTCACGTGATCTGGACTTGATCAGCCACGTGATCAGGGCCTGCTGAGCTGCGTGATTCCTGCCGGCTCATCTTCATGACAATTGCCATCTGAGCTGCGTGATTCCTGTCGGCTCATCTGCTTGACAATTGCCAGCTGAGCTGCGTGATTCCTGCCTGGTCACCTGCTTGATTATTGCCAGTTGAGCAGCATGATTCATCACTGCTGAGCTCCATGCTTATTGCCTGCTGATTGCGTGGTTCGTGTCTGCCCAGCTCTTTGAGTATTGCCTCCTGAGGTCCCTGTTCGGTCGCCACCTGCCGGGGACCAGCCCCAACTGATCCAGGGTATTCGAAGGAGAGATGGCCTAGGCGACTATTTATATGCTAATCAGAGATATCAAGAATAAAAGTAGGAGGAGAGCTCAGTAGGAAAATTCGGTGGAGAAAAGAGACTGAGTATCTTGGTTTACACGGAAGACCAATCAAACTTCAAGACAAGAAGTTTGCACCACTTACGTAGGCCACAGGCGCCCTCTCGAATAGCGAAAGATGCCTCACCCTAGACACCTTCTCGAGTGGGTCTGAGCAGCCCAGGCATAATTAGTAAGCGTGGTGGGTTCCGCGCTCCAGATGGAGACTCAGCTGGAAGTTAAAGGGAAGAATGACAAGGAACTTTATGAATTGGAGCTGTAAGTTAACTCTTTGACAGAGAGAGCGAGATGGTGGTGGGGGACAGCCCCAGTGAAATCAGAGGTGAGAGCACAAAGCAATACAGTATGCAGACTCTGGATTTTTTGTGGGGGAGATGCTCGAGAATATCCGGGTGGACTCCTGAGGCTCGATCCCGCATTTGCGTATGCCGAGCCTCCATCCTCATGACCTTTGTCCAGAGTGGAATGCCTCCCCGGCTCCCGGCACATGATCAGTGCATGCTCAGTCACGGTATCAGTGCCTGCTCAGCCACGTGATCACTGACGGCACAGTCACGTGATCAGCGCCTCTCAGTCACGGGATCACCGTATGATAAACACGTGATCAGTGAACGACCAGCCACGTGATCACTGCATGCGAAGTCAGGTGGTCAGTTCCTGATCAGCCACCTGATCAGTGCGTGCACAGTCCCCTGATCAGCGCCTGTCAGTCACTGATCACTGCCTGATAAACACGTGATCAGTGCCCGAACAGCCACGTCATCAGTGCATGCGCAGTCACGTGATCAGTGCATGATACCCACGTGATCAGTGCGTGCACAGTCCCATGATCAGCGCCTGTCAGTCACTGATCATTGCCTGATAAACACGTGATCAGTGCATGATGAGCCATGTGATCAGTGCCTGATCAGCCACGTCATCAGTGCATGCGCAGTCACGTCATCAGTGCATGATAGCCACGTGATCAGTGCATGCTCAGTCACGTGATCTGGACTTGATCAGCCACGTGATCAGTGCCTGCAGAGTCACGTGATCAGGGCCTGCTGAGCTGCGTGATTCCTGCCGGCTCATCTGCATGACAATTGCCATCTGAGCTGCGTGATTCCTGTCGGCTCATCTGCTTGACAATTGCCAGCTGAGCTGCGTGATTCCTGCCTGGTCTCGTGCTTGATTATTGCCAGTTGAGCAGCATGATTCGTCACTGCTGAGCTCCATGCTTATTGCCTGCTGATTGCGTGGTTCGTGTCTGCTCAGCTCTTTGAGTATCGCCTCCTGAGGTCCCTGTTCGGTCGCCACCTGCCGGGGACCAGCCCCAACTGATCCAGGGTATTCGAAGGAGAGATGGCCTAGGCGACTATTTATATGCTAATCAGAGATGTCAAGAATAATAGTATGAGGAGAGCTCAGTAGGAAAATTCGGTGCAGAAAAGAGACTGAGTAGCTTGGTTTACGCGGAAGACCAATCAAACTTCAAGACAAGAAGTTTGCACCACTTACGTAGGCCGCAGGCGCCCTCTCGAATAGCGAAAGGTGCCTCACCCTAGACACCTTCTCGAGTGGGTCTTAGCAGCCCAGGCATAATTAGGAAGCGTGGTGGGTTCCGCGCTCCAGATGGAGACTCAGCTGGAAGATAAAGGGAAGAATGACAAGGAACTTTATGAATTGGAGCTGTAAGTTAACTCTTTGACAGAGAGAGCGAGATGGTGGTGGGGGACAGCCCCAGTGAAATCAGAGGTGAGAGCACAAAGCAATACAGTAGGCAGACTCTGGATTTTTTGTGGGGGAGATGCTCGAGAATATCCGGGTGGACTCCTGAGGCTCGATCCCGCAAATGCGTATGCCGAGCCTCCATCCTCATGACCTTTGTCCAGAGTGGAATGCCTCCCCGGCTCCCGGCACATGATCAGTGCATGCTCAGTCACGGTATCAGTGCCTGCTCAGCCACGTGATCACTGACGGCACAGTCACGTGATCAGCGCCTCTCAGTCACGTGATCACCGTATGATAAACACGTGATCAGTGAACGACCAGCCACGTTATCACTGCATGCGAAGTCAGGTGGTCAGTTCCTGATCAGCCACTTGATCAGTGCGTGCACAGTCCCCTGATCAGCGCTTGTCAGTCACTGATCACTGCCTGATAAACACGTGATTAGTGCCCGAACAGATACGTCATCAGTGCATGCGCAGTCACGTGATCAGTGCATGATACCCACGTGATCAGTGCGTGCACAGTCCCATGATCAGCGCCTGTCAGTCACTGAGCATTGCCTGATGAACACGTGATCAGTGCATGATGAGCCATGTGATCAGTGCCTGATCAGCCACGTCATCAGTGCATGAGTAGTCACAGCATCAGTGCATGGTAGCCACGTGGTCAGTACATGCTCAGTCACGTGATCTGGACTAGATCAGCCACGTAATCAGTGCCTGCAGAGTCACGTGATCAGGGCCTGCTGAGCTGTGTGATTCCTGCCGGCTCATCTGCATGACAATTGCCATCTGAGCTGCGTGATTCCTGTCGGCTCATCTGCTTGACAATTGCCAGCTGAGCTGCGTGATTCCTGCCTGGTCACGTGCTTGATTATTGCCAGTTGAGCAGCATGATTCGTCACTGCTGAGCTCCATGCTTATTGCCAGCTGATTTCGTGGTTCGTGTCTGCTCAGCTCTTTGAGTACAGCCTCCTGAGGTCCCTGTTCGGTCGCCACCTGCCGGGGACCAGCCCCAACTGATCCAGGGTATTCGAAGGAGAGATGGCCTAGGCGACTATTTATATGCTAATCAGAGATGTTAAGAATAATAGTATGAGGAGAGCTCAGTAGGAAAATTCGGTGCAGAAAAGAGACTGAGTAGCTTGGTTTACGCGGAAGACCAATCAAACTTCAAGACAAGAAGTTTGCACCACTTACGTAGGCCGCAGGCGCCCTCTCGAATAGCGAAAGGTGCCTCACCCTAGACACCTTCTCGAGTGGGTCTTAGCAGCCCAGGCATAATTAGTAAGCGTGGTGGGTTCCGCGCTCCAGATGGAGACTCAGCTGGAAGTTAAAGGGAAGAATGACAAGGAACTTTCTGAATTGGAGCTGTAAGTTAACTCTTTGACAGATAGAGCGAGATGGTGGTGGGGGACAGCCCCCAGTGAAATCAGAGGTGAGAGCACAAAGCAATACAGTAGGCAGACTCTGGTTTTTTTGGGGGGGAGATGTTCGAGAATATCCGGGTGCACTCCTGAGGCTCGATCCCGCATTTGCGTATGCCGAGCCTCCTTCCTCATGACCTTTGTCCAGAGTGGAATGCCTCCCCGGCTCCCGGCACATGATCAGTGCATGCTCAGTCACGGTATCAGTGCATGCTCAGCCACGTGATCACTGACGGCACAGTCACGTGATCAGCGCCTCTCAGTCACGTGATCACCGTAGGATAAACACGTGATCAGTGAACCACCAGCCACGTGATCACTGCATGCGCAGTCAGGTGGTCAGTTCCTGATCAGCCACCTGATCAGTGCGTGCACAGTCCCCTGATCAGCGCTTGTCAGTCACTGATCACTGCCTGATAAACACGTGATCAGTGCCCGAACAGCCACGTCATCAGTGCATGCGCAGTCACATGATCAGCGCCTGTCAGTCACTGATCATTGCCTGATAAACACGTGATCAGTGCATGATGAGCCATGTGATCAGTGCCTGATCAGCCACGTGATCAGTGCATGCCCAGTCACGTGATCAGTGCATGATAGCCACGTGATCAGTGCGTGACAGTCCCATGATCAGTGCATGTCAGTCACTGATCAGTGCATGATCAGTGATCAGTGCATGATCAGCCACGTGATCAGTGCATGATAGTCATGTGATCAGTGCATGCTCAGTCACGTGATCAGTGCATGATCAGCCACGTGATCAGTGCCTGCAGAGTCACGTGATCAGGGCCTGCTGAGCTGCGTGATTCCTGCCGGCTCATCTGCATGACAATTGCCAGCTGAGCTGCGTGATTCCTGTCGGCTCATCTGCTTGACAATTGCCAGCTGAGCTGCGTGATTCCTGCCTGGTCACGTGCTTGATTATTGCCAGTTGAGCAGCATGATTCGTCACTGCTGAGCTCCATGCTTATTGCCTGCTGATTGCGTGGTTCGTGTCTGCTCAGCTCTTTGAGTATGGCCTCCTGAGGTCCCTGTTCGGTCGCCACCTGCCGGGGACCAGCCCCAACTGATCCAGGGTATTCGAAGGAGAGATGGCCTAGGCGACTATTTATATGCTAATCAGAGATGTCAAGAATAATAGTATGAGTAGAGCTCAGTAGGAAAATTCGGTGGAGAAAAGAGACTGAGTAGCTTGGTTTACGCGGAAGACCAATCAAACTTCAAGACAAGAAGTTTGCACCACTTACGTAGGCCGCAGGCGCCCTCTCGAATAGCGAAAGGTGCCTCACCTTAAGACACCTTCTCGAGTGGGTCTTAGCAGCCCAGGCATAATTAGTAAGCGTGGTGGGTTCCGCGCTCCCGATGGAGACTCAGCTGGAAGTTAAAGGGAAGAATGACAAGGAACTTTATGAATTGGAGCTGTAAGTTAACTCTTTGACAGAGAGAGCGAGATGGTGGTGGGGGACAGCCCCCAGTGAAATCAGAGGTGAGAGCACAAAGCAATACAGTAGGCAGACTCTGGTTTTTTTGGGGGAGATGCTCGAGAATATCCGGGTGGACTCCTGAGGCTCGAACCCGCATTTGCGTATGCCGAGCCTCCTTCCTCATGACCTTTGTCCAGAGTGGAATGCCTCCCCGGCTCCCGGCACATGATCAGTGCATGCTCAGTCACGGTATCAGTGCCTGCTCAGCCACGTGATCACTGACGGCACAGTCACGTGTTCAGCGCCTCTCAGTCACGTGATCACCGTAGGATAAACACGTGATCAGTGAACGACCAGCCACGTGATCACTGCATGCGCAGTCAGGTGGTCAGTTCCTGATCAGCCACCTGATCAGTGCGTGCACAGTCCCCTCATCAGCGCCTGTCAGTCACTGATCACTGCCTGATAAACACGTGATCAGTGCCCGAACAGCCACGTCATCAGTGCATGCGCAGTCACGTGATCAGTGCATGATAGCCACGTGATCAGTGCGTGCACAGTCCCATGATCAGCGCCTGTCAGTCACTGATCATTGCCTGATAAACACGTGATCAGTGCATGATGAGCCATGTGATCAGTGCCTGATCAGCCACGTCATCAGTGCATGCGCAGTCACATCATCAGTGCATGATAGCCACGTGATCAGTGCATGCTCAGTCACGCGATCTGGACTTGATCAGCCACGTGATCAGTGCCTGCAGAGTCACGTGATCAGGGCCTGCTGAGCTGCGTGATTCCTGCCGGCTCATCTGCATGACAATTGCCATCTGAGCTGCGTGATTCCTGTCGGCTCATCTGCTTGACAATTGCCAGCTGAGCTGCGTGATTCCTGCTTGGTCACGTGCTTGATTATTGCCAGTTGAGCAGCATGATTCGTCACTGCTGAGCTCCATGCTTATTGCCTGCTGATTGCGTGGTTCGTGTCTGCTCAGCTCTTTGAGTATCGCCTCCTGAGGTCCCTGTTCGGTCGCCACCTGCCGGGGACCAGCCTCAACTGATCCAGGGTATTCGAAGGAGAGATGGCCTAGGCGACTATTTATATGCTAATCAGAGATGTCAAGAATAATAGTATGAGGAGAGCTCAGTAGGAAAATTCGGTGGAGAAAAGAGACTGAGTAGCTTGGTTTACGCGGAAGACCAATCAAACTTCAAGACAAGAAGTTTGCACCACTTACGTAGGGCGCAGGCGCCCTCTCGAATAGCGAAAGGTGCCTCACCCTAGACACCTTCTCGAGTGGGTCTTAGCAGCCCAGGCATAATTAGTAAGCGTGGTGGGTTCCGCGCTCCAGATGGAGACTCAGCTGGAAGTTAAAGGGAAGAATGACAAGGAACTTTATGAATTGGAGCTGTAAGTTAACTCTTTGACAGAGAGAGCGAGATGGTGGTGGGGGACAGCCCCCAGTGAAATCAGAGGTGAGAGCACAATGCAATACAGTAGGCAGACTCTGGTTTTTTGGGGGGAGATGCTCGAGAATATCCGCGTGGACTCCTGAGGCTCGATCCCGCATTTGCGTATGCCGAGCCTCCTTCCTCATGACCTTTGTCCAGAGTGGAATGCCTCCCCGGCTCCCGGCACATGATCAGTGCATGCTCAGTCACGATATCAGTGCCTGCTCAGCCACGTGATCACTGACGGCACAGTCACGTGATCAGCACCTCTCAGTCACGTGATCACCGTATGATAAACACGTGATCAGTGAACGACCAGCCACGTGATCACTGCATGCGCAGTCAGGTGGTCAGTTCCTGATCAGCCACCTGATCAGTGCGTGCACAGTCCCCTGATCAGCGCCTGTCAGTCACTGATCACTGCCTGATAAACACGTGATCAGTGCCCGAACAGCCACGTCATCAGTGCATGCGCAGTCACGTGATCAGTGCATGATAGCCACGTGATCAGTGCGTGCACAGTCCCATGATCAGCGCCTGTCAGTCACTGATCATTGCCTGATAAACACGTGATCAGTGCATGATGAGCCATGTGATCAGTGCCTGATCAGCCACGTCATCAGTGCATGCGCAGTCACGTCATCAGTGCATGATAGCCACGTGATCAGTGCATGCTCAGTCACGTGATCTGGACTTGATCAGCCACGTGATCAGTGCCTGCAGAGTCACGTGATCAGGGCCTGCTGAGCTGCGTGATTCCTGCCGGCTCATCTGCATGACAATTGCCATCTGAGCTGCGTGATTCCTGTCGGCTCATCTGCTTGACAATTGCCAGCTGAGCTTCGTGATTCCTGCCTGGTCACGTGCTTGATTATTGCCAGTTGAGCAGCATGATTCGTCACTGCTGAGCTCCATGCTTATTGCCTGCTGATTGCGTGGTTCGTGTCTGCTCAGCTCTTTGAGTATCGCCTCCTGAGGTCCCTGTTCGGTCGCCACCTGCCGGGGACCAGCCCCAACTGATCCAGGGTATTCGAAGGAGAGATGGCCTAGGCGACTATTTATATGCTAATCAGAGATGTCAAGAATAATAGTATGAGGAGAGCTCAGTAGGAAAATTCGGTGGAGAAAAGAGACTGAGTAGCTTGGTTTACGCGGAAGACCAATCAAACTTCAAGACAAGAAGTTTGCACCACTTACGTAGGCCGCAGGCGCCCTCTCAAATAGCGAAAGGTGCCTCACCCTAGACACCTTCTCGAGTGGGTCTTAGCAGCCCAGGCATAATTAGTAAGCGTGGTGGGTTCCGCGCTCCAGATGGAGACTCAGCTGGAAGTTAAAGGGAAGAATGACAAGGAACTTTATGAATTGGAGCTGTAAGTTAACTCTTTGACAGAGAGAGCGAGATGGTGGTGGGGGACAGCCCCCAGTGAAATCAGAGGTGAGAGCACAAAGCAATACAGTAGGCAGACTCTGGTTTTTTGGGGGGAGATGCTCGAGAATATCCGGGTGCACTCCTGAGGCTTGATCCCGCATTTGCGTATGCCGAGCCTCCTTCCTCATGACCTTTGTCCAGAGTGGAATGCCTCCCCGGCTCCCGGCACATGATCAGTGCATGCTCAGTCACGATATCAGTGCCTGCTCAGCCACGTCATCACTGACGGCACAGTCACGTGATCAGCGCCTCTCTGTCACGTGATCACCGTATGATAAACACGTGATCAGGGAACGACCAGCCACGTGATCACTGCATGCGCAGTCAGGTGGTCAGTTCCTGATCAGCCACCTGATCAGTGCGTGCACAGTCCCCTGATTAGCGCCTGTCAGTCACTGATCACTGCCTGATAAACACGTGATCAGTGCCCGAACAGCCACGTCATCAGTGCATGCGCAGTCACGTGATAAGTGCATGACAGCCACGTGATCAGTGCGAGCACAGTCCCATGATAAGCGCCTGTCAGTCACTGATCATTGCCTGATACACACGTGATCAGTGCATGATGAGCCATGGGATCAGTGCCTGATCAGCCACGTCATCAGTGCATGCGCAGTCACGTCATCAGTGCATGATAGCCACGTGATCAGTGCATGCTCAGTCACGTGATCTGGACTTGATCAGCCAGGTGATCAGTGCCTGCAGAGTCACGTGATCAGGGCCTGCTGAGCTGCGTGATTCCTGCCGGCTCATCTGCATGACAATTGCCATCTGAGCTGCGTGATTCCTGTCGGCTCATCTGCTTGACTATTGCCAGCTGAGCTGCGTGATTCCTGCCTGGTCACGTGCTTGATTATTGCCAGTTGAGCAGCATGATTCGTCACTGCTGAGCTCCATGCTTATTGCCTGCTGATTGCGTGGTTCGTGTCTGCTCAGCTCATTGAGTATCGCCTCCTGAGGTCCCTGTTCGGTCGCCACCTGCAGGGGACCAGCCCCAACTGATCCAGGGTATTCGAAGGAGAGATGGCCTAGGCGACTATTTATATGCTAATCAGAGATGTCAAGAATAATAGTATGAGGAGAGCTCAGTAGGAAAATTCGGTGGAGAAAAGAGACTGAGTAGCTTGGTTTACGCGGAAGACCAATCAAACTTCAAGACAAGAAGTCTGCACCACTTACGTAGGCCGCAGGCGCCCTCTCAAATAGCGAAAGGTGCCTCACCCTAGACACCTTCTCGAGTGGGTCTTAGCAGCCCAGGCATAATTAGTAAGCGTGGTGGGTTCCTCGCTCCAGATGGAGACTCAGCTGGAAGTTAAAGGGAAGAATGACAAAGAACTTTATGAATTGGAGCTGTAAGTTTACTCTTTGACAGAGAGAGCGAGATGGTGGTGGGGGACAGCCCCCAGTGAAATCAGAGGTGAGAGCACAAAGCAATGCAGTAGGCAGACTCTGGTTTTTTGGGGGGAGATGCTCGAGAATATCCGGGTGGACTCCTGAGGCTCGATCCCGCATTTGCGTATGCCGAGCCTCCTTCCTCATGACCTTTGTCCAGAGTGGAATGCCTCCCCGGCTCCCGGCACATGATCAGTGCATGCTCAGTCACGATATCAGTGCATGCTCAGCCACGTGATCACTGACGGCACAGTCACGTGATCAGCGCCTCTCAGTCACGTGATCACCGTAGGATAAACACGTGATCAGTGAACGACCAGCCACGTGATCACTGCATGCGCAGTCAGGTGGTCAGTTCCTGACCAGCCACCTGATCAGTGCGTGCACAGTCCCCTGATCAGCGCTTGTCAGTCACTGATCACTGCCTGATAAACACGTGATCAGTGCCCGAAATGCGACGTCATCAGTGCATGCGCAGTCACGATATCAGTGCCTGCTCAGCCACGTGATCAGTGCGTCACGTGATCAGTGCATGTCAGTCACGTGATCAGTGATCACGTGATCAGTGCACAGCCACGTGATCAGTGCATGCAGTCAGTGATCAGTGCGATCAGCCACGTGATCAGTGCACAGTGATCAGCGCCTGTCAGTCACTGATCATTGCCTGATAAACACGTGATCAGTGCATGATGAGCCATGTGATCAGTGCCTGATTAGCCACGTCATCAGTGCATGCGCAGTCACGTCATCAGTGCATGATAGCCACATGATCAGTGCATGCTCAGTCACGTGATCTGGACTTGATCAGCCACGTTGATCAGTGCCTGCAGAGTCACGTGATCAGGGCCTGCTGAGCTGCGTGATTCCTGCCGGCTCATCTGCATGACAATTGCCATCTGAGCTGCGTGATTCCTGTCGGCTCATCTGCTTGACAATTGCCAGCTGAGCTGCGTGATTCCTGCCTGGTCACGTGCTTGATTATTGCCAGTTGAGCAGCATGATTCGTCACTGCTGAGCTCCGTGCTTATTGCCTGCTGATTGCGTGGTTCGTGTCTGCTCAGCTCTTTGAGTATCGCCTCCTGAGGTCCCTGTTCGGTCGCCACCTGCCGGGGACCAGCCCCAACTGATCCAGGGTATTCGAAGGAGAGATGGCCTAGGCGACTATTTATATGCTAATCAGAGATGTCAAGAATAATAGTATGAGGAGAGCTCAGTAGGAAAATTCGGTGGAGAAAAGAGACTGAGTAGCTTGGTTTACGCGGAAGACCAATCAAACTTCAAGACAAGAAGTTTGCACCACTTACGTAGGGCGCAGGCGCCCTCTCGAATAGCGAAAGGTGCCTCACCCTAGACACCTTCTCGAGTGGGTCTTAGCAGCCCAGGCATAATTAGTAAGCGTGGTGGGTTCCGCGCTCCAGATGGAGACTCAGCTGGAAGTTAAAGGGAAGAATGACAAGGTACTTTATGAATTGGAGCTGTAAGTTAACTCTTTGACAGAGAGAGCGAGATGGTGGTGGGGGACAGCCCCCAGTGAAATCAGAGGTGAGAGCACAAAGCAATACAGTAGGCAGACTCCGGTTTTTTGGGGGGAGATGCTCGAGAATATCCGGGTGGACTCCTGAGGCTCAATCCCGCATTTGCGTATGCCGAGCCTCCTTCCTCATGACCTTTGTCCAGAGTGGAATGCCTCCCCGGCTCCCGGCACATGATCAGTGCATGCTCAGTCACGATATCAGTGCCTGCTCAGCCACGTGATCACTGACGGCACAGTCACGTGATCAGCACCTCTCAGTCACGTGATCACCGTATGATAAACACGTGATCAGTGAACGACCAGCCACGTGATCACTGCATGCGCAGTCAGGTGGTCAGTTCCTGATCAGCCACCTGATCAGTGCGTGCACAGTCCCCTGATCAGCGCCTGTCAGTCACTGATCACTGCCTCATAAACACGTGATCAGTGCCCGAACAGCCACGTCATCAGTGCATGCGCAGTCACGTGATCAGTGCATGATAGCCACGTGATCAGTGCGTGCACAGTCCCATGATCAGCGCCTGTCAGTCACTGATCATTGCCTGATAAACACGTGATCAGTGCATGATGAGCCATGTGATCAGTGCCTGATCAGCCACGTCATCAGTGCATGCGCAGTCACGTCATCAGTGCATGATAGCCACGTGATCAGTGCATGCTCAGTCACGTGATCTGGACTTGATCAGCCACGTGATCAGTGCCTGCAGAGTCACGTGATCAGGGCCTGCTGAGCTGCGTGATTCCTGCCGGCTCATCTGCATGACAATTGCCAGCTGAGCTGCGTGATTCCTGTCGGCTCATCTGCTTGACAATTGCCAGCTGAGCTGCGTGATTCCTGCCTGGTCACGTGCTTGATTATTGCCAGTTGAGCAGCATGATTCGTCACTGCTGAGCTCCGTGCTTATTGCCTGCTGATTGCGTGGTTCGTGTCTGCTCAGCTCTTTGAGTATCGCCTCCTGAGGTCCCTGTTCGGTCGCCACCTGCCGGGGACCAGCCCCAACTGATCGAGGGTATTCGAAGGAGAGATGGCCTAGGCGACTATTTATATGCTTATCAGAGATGTCAAGAATAATAGTATGAGGAGAGCTCAGTAGGAAAATTCGGTGCAGAAAAGAGACTGAGTAGCTTGGTTTACGCGGAAGACCAATCAAACTTCAAGACAAGAAGTTTGCACCACTTACGTAGGGCGCAGGCGCCCTCTCGAATAGCGAAAGGTGCCTCACCCTAGACACCTTCTCGAGTGGGTCTTAGCAGCCCAGGCATAATTAGGAAGCGTGGTGGGTTCCGCGCTCCAGATGGAGACTCAGCTGGAAGTTAAAGGGAAGAATGACAAGGAACTTTATGAATTGGAGCTGTAAGTTAACTCTTTGACAGAGAGAGCGAGATGGTGGTGGGGGACAGCCCCCAGTGAAATCAGAGGTGAGAGCACAAAGCAATACAGTAGGCAGACTCTGGTTTTTTGGGGGGAGATGCTCGAGAATATCCGGGTGGACTCCTGAGGCTCGATCCCGCATTTGCGTATGCCGAGCCTCCTTCCTCATGACCTTTGTCCAGAGTGGAATGCCTCCCCGGCTCCCGGCACATGATCAGTGCATGCTCAGTCACGATATCAGTGCCTGCTCAGCCACGTCATCACTGACGGCACAGTCACGTGATCAGCGCCTCTCAGTCACGTGATCACCGTATGATAAACACGTGATCAGGGAACGACCAGCCACGTGATCACTGCATGCACGGTCAGGTGGTCAGTTCCTGATCAGCCACCTGATCAGTGCGTGCACAGTCCCCTGATCAGCGCCTGTCAGTCACTGATCACTGCCTGATAAACACGTGATCAGTGCCCGAACAGCCACGTCATCAGTGCATGCGCAGTCACGTGATCAGTGCATGATAGCCACGTGATCAGTGCGTGCACAGTCCCATGATCAGCGCCTGTCAGTCACTGATCATTGCCTGATAAACACGTGATCAGTGCATGATGAGCCATGTGATCAGTGCCTGATCAGCCACGTCATCAGTGCATTCGCAGTCACGTCATCAGTGCATGATAGCCACGTGATCAGTGCATGCTCAGTCTCGTGATCTGGACTTGATCAGCCACGTGATCAGTGCCTGCAGAGTCACGTGATCAGGGCCTGCTGAGCTGCGTGATTCCTGCCGGTTCATCTGCATGAAAATTGCCAGCTGAGCTGCGTGATTCCTGTCGGCTCATCTGCTTGACAATTGCCAGCTGAGCTGCGTGATTCCTGCCTGGTCACGTGCTTGATTATTGCCAGTTGAGCAGCATGATTCGTCACTGCTGAGCTCCATGCTTATTGCCTGCTGATTGCGTGGTTCGTGTCTGCTCAGCTCTTTGAGTATCGCCTCCTGAGGTCCCTGTTCGGTCGCCACCTGCCGGGGACCAGCCCCAACTGATCCAGGGTATTCGAAGGAGAGATGGCCTAGGCGACTATTTATATGCTAATCAGAGATGTCAAGAATAATAGTATGAGGAGAGCTCAGTAGGAAAATTCGGTGGAGAAAAGAGACTGAGTAGCTTGGTTTACGCGGAAGACCAATCAAACTTCAAGACAAGAAGTTTGCACCACTTACGTAGGCCGCAGGCGCCCTCTCGAATAGCGAAAGGTGCCTCACCCTAGACACCTTCTCGAGTGGGTCTTAGCAGCCCAGGCATAATTAGTAAGCGTGGTGGGTTCCGCGCTCCAGATGGAGACTCAGCTGGAAGTTAAAGGGAAGAATGACAAGGAACTTTATGAATTGGAGCTGTAAGTTAACTCTTTGACAGAGAGAGTGAGATGGTGGTAGGGGACAGCCCCCAGTGAAATCAGAGGTGAGAGCACAAAGCAATACAGTAGGCAGACTCCGGTTTTTTGGGGGGAGATGCTCGAGAATATCCGGTTGGACTCCTGAGGCTCGATCCCGCATTTGCGTATGCCGAGCCTCCTTCCTCATGACCTTTGTCCAGAGTGGAATGCCTCCCCGGCTCCCGGCACATGATCAGTGCATGCTCAGTCACGATATCAGTGCCTGCTCAGCCACGTGATCACTGACGGCACAGTCACGTGATCAGCGCCTCTCAGTCACGTGATCACCGTATGATAAACACGTGATCAGTGAACGACCAGCCACGTGATCACTGCATGCGCGGTCAGGTGGTCAGTTCCTGATCAGCCACCTGATCAGTGCGTGCACAGTCCCCTGATCAGCGCCTGTCAGTCACTGATCACTGCCTGATAAACACGTGATCAGTGCCCGAACAGCCACGTCATCAGTGCATGCGCACTCACGTGATCAGTGCATGATAGCCACGTGATCAGTGCGTGCACAGTCCCATGATCAGCGCCTGTCAGTCACTGATCATTGCCTGATAAACACGTGATCAGTGCATGATGAGCCATGTGATCAGTGCCTGATCAGCCACGTCATCAGTGCATGCACAGTCACGTCATCAGTGCATGATAGCCACGTGATCAGTGCATGCTCAGTCACGTGATCTGGACTTGATCAGCCACGTGATCAGTGCCTGCAGAGTCACGTGATCAGGGCCTGCTGAGCTGCGTGATTCCTGCCGGCTCATCTGCATGACAATTGCCATCTGAGCTGCATGATTCCTGTCGGCTCATCTGCTTGACAATTGCCAGCTGAGCTGCGTGATTCCTGCCTGGTCACGTGCGTGATTATTGCCAGTTGAGCAGCATGATTCGTCACTGCTGAGCTCCATGCTTATTGCCTGCTTATTGCGTGGTTCGTGTCTGCTCAGCTCTTTGAGTATTGCCTCCTGAGGTCCCTGTTCGGTCGCCACCTGCCGGGGACCAGCCCCAACTGATCCAGGGTATTCGAAGGAGAGATGGCCTAGGCGACTATTTATATGCTAATCAGAGATGTCAAGAATAATAGTATGAGGAGAGCTCAGTAGGAAAATTCGGTGGAGAAAAGAGACTGAGTAGCTTGGTTTACGCGGAAGACCAATCAAACTTCAAGACAAGAAGTTTGCACCACTTACGTAGGGCGCAGGCGCCCTCTTGAATAGCGAAAGGTGCCTCACCCTAGACACCTTCTCGAGTGGGTCTTAGCAGCCCAGGCATAATTAGTAAGCGTGGTGGGTTCCGCGCTCCAGATGGAGACTCAGCTGGAAGTTAAAGGGAAGAATGACAAGGAACTTTATGAATTGGAGCTGTAAGTTAACTCTTTGACAGAGAGAGCGAGATGGTGGTGGGGGACAGCCCCCAGTGAAATCAGAGGTGAGAGCACAAAGCAATACAGTAGGCAGACTCTGGATTTTTTGGGGGGGAGATGCTCGAGAATATCCGGTTGGACTCCTGAGGCTCGATCCCGCATTTGCGTATGCCGAGCCTCCTTCCTCATGACCTTTGTCCAGAGTGGAATGCCTCCCCGGCTCCCGGCACATGATCAGTGCATGCTCAGTCACGATATCAGTGCCTGCTCAGCCACGTGATCACTGACGGCACAGTCACGTGATCAGCACCTCTCAGTCACGTGATCACCGTATGATAAACACGTGATCAGTGAACGACCAGCCACGTGATCACTGCATGCGCAGTCAGGTGGTCAGTTCCTGATCAGCCACCTGATCAGTGCGTGCACAGTCCCCTGATCAGCGCCTGTCAGTCACTGATCACTGCCTGATAAACACGTGATCAGTGCCCGAACAGCCACGTCATCAGTGCATGCGCAGTCACGTGATCAGTGCATGATAGCCACGTGATCAGTGCGTGCACAGTCCCATGATCAGCGCCTGTCAGTCACTGATCATTGCCTGATAAACACGTGATCAGTGCATGATGAGCCATGTGATCAGTGCCCGATCAGCCACGTCATCAGTGCATGCGCAGTCACGTCATCAGTGCATGATAGCCACGTGATCAGTGCATGCTCAGTCACGTGATCTGGACTTGATCAGCCACGTGATCAGTGCCTGCAGAGTCACGTGATCAGGGCCTGCTGAGCTGCGTGATTCCTGCCGGCTCATCTGCATGACAATTGCCATCTGAGCTGCGTGTTTCCTGTCGGCTCATCTGCTTGACAATTGCCAGCTGAGCTGCGTGATTCCTGCCTGGTCACGTGCGTGATTATTGCCAGTTGAGCAGCATGATTCGTCACTGCTGAGCTCCATGCTTATTGCCTGCTGATTGCGTGGTTCGTGTCTGCTCAGCTCTTTGAGTATCGCCTCCTGAGGTCCCTGTTCGGTCGCCACCTGCCGGGGACCAGCCCCAACTGATCCAGGGTATTCGAAGGAGAGATGGCCTAGGCGACTATTTATATGCTAATCAGAGATGTCAAGAATAATAGTATGAGGAGAGCTCAGTAGGAAAATTCGGTGCAGAAAAGAGACTGAGTAGCTTGGTTTACGCGGAAGACCAATCAAACTTCAAGACAAGAAGTTTGCACCACTTACGTAGGGCGCAGGCGCCCTCTCGAATAGCGAAAGGTGCCTCACCCTAGACACCTTCTCGAGTGGGTCTTAGCAGCCCAGGCATAATTAGGAAGCGTGGTGGGTTCCGCGCTCCAGATGGAGACTCAGCTGGAAGTTAAAGGGAAGAATGACAAGGAACTTTATGAATTGGAGCTGTAAGTTAACTCTTTGACAGAGAGAGCGAGATGGTGGTGGGGGACAGCCCCCAGTGAAATCAGAGGTGAGAGCACAAAGCAATACAGTAGGCAGACTCTGGATTTTTTGGGGGGGAGATGCTCGAGAATATCCGGGTGGACTCCTGAGGCTCGATCCCGCATTTGCGTATGCCGAGCCTCCTTCCTCATGACCTTTGTCCAGAGTGGAATGCCTCCCCGGCTCCCGGCACATGATCAGTGCATGCTCAGTCACGGTATCAGTGCCTGCTCAGCCACGTGATCACTGACGGCACAGTCACGTGATCAGCGCCTCTCAGTCACGTGATCACCGCATGATAAACACGTGATCAGGGAACGACCAGCCACGTGATCACTGCATGCGCAGTCAGGTGGTCAGTTCCTGATCAGCCACCTGATCAGTGGGTGCACAGTCCCCTGATCAGCGCCTGTCAGTCACTGATCACTGCCTGATAAACACGTGATCAGTGCCTGATCAGCCACGTCATCAGTGCATGCGCAGTCACGTCATCAGTGCATGATAGCCACGTGATCAGTGCATGCTCAGTCACGTGATCTGGACTTGATCAGCCACGTGATCAGTGCCTGCAGAGTCACGTGATCAGGGCCTGCTGAGCTGCGTGATTCCTGCCGGCTCATCTGCATGACAATTGCCATCTGAGCTGCGTGATTCCTGTCGGCTCATCTGCTTGACAATTGCCAGCTGAGCTGCGTGATTCCTGCCTGGTCACGTGCTTGATTATTGCCAGTTGAGCAGCATGATTCGTCACTGCTGAGCTCCATGCTTATTGCCTGCTGATTGCGTGGTTCGTGTCTGCTCAGCTCTTTGAGTATCGCCTCCTGAGGTCCCTGTTCGGTCGCCACCTGCCGGGGACCAGCCCCAACTGATCCAGGGTATTCGAAGGAGAGATGGCCTAGGCGACTATTTATATGCTAATCAGAGATGTCAAGAATAATAGTATGAGGAGAGCTCAGTAGGAAAATTCGGTGGAGAAAAGAGACTGAGTAGCTTGGTTTACGCGGAAGACCAATCAAACTTCAAGACAAGAAGTTTGCACCACTTACGTAGGCCGCAGGCGCCCTCTCGAATAGCGAAAGGTGCCTCACCCTAGACACCTTCTCGAGTGGGTCTTAGCAGCCCAGGCATAATTAGTAAGCGTGGTGGGTTCCGCGCTCCAGATGGAGACTCAGCTGGAAGTTAAAGGGAAGAATGACAAAGAACTTTATGAATTGGAGCTGTAAGTTAACTCTTTGACAGAGAGAGCGAGATGGTGGTGGGGGACAGCCCCCAGTGAAATCAGACGTGAGAGCACAAAGCAATACAGTAGGCAGACTCCGGTTTTTTGGGGGGAGATGCTCGAGAATATCCGGGTGGACTCCTGAGGCTCGATCCCGCATTTGCGTATGCCGAGCCTCCTTCCTCATGACCTTTGTCCAGAGTGGAATGCCTCCCCGGCTCCCGGCACATGATCAGTGCATGCTCAGTCACTATATCAGTGCCTGCTCAGCCACGTGATCACTGACGGCACAGTCACGTGATCAGCGCTTCTCAGTCACGTGATCACCGTATGATAAACACGTGATCAGTGAACGACCAGCCACGTGATCACTGCATGCGCGGTCAGGTGGTCAGTTCCTGATCAGCCACCTGATCAGTGCGTGCACAGTCCCCTGATCAGCGCCTGTCAGTCACTGATCACTGCCTGATAAACACGTGATCAGTGCCCGAACAGCCACGTCATCAGTGCATGCGCAGTCACGTGAACAGTGCATGATAGCCACGTGATCAGTGCGTGCACAGTCCCATGATCAGCGCCTGTCAGTCACTGATCATTGCCTGATAAACACGTGATCAGTGCATGATGAGCCATGTGATCAGTGCCTGATCAGCCACGTCATCAGTGCATGCGCAGTCACGTCATCAGTGCATGATAGCCACGTGATCAGTGCATGCTCAGTCACGTGATCTGGACTTGATCAGCCACGTGATCAGTGCCTGCAGAGTCACGTGATCAGGGCCTGCTGAGCTGCGTGATTCCTGCCGGCTCATCTGCATGACAATTGCCATCTGAGCTGCGTGATTCCTGTCGGCTCATCTGCTTGACAATTGCCAGCTGAGCTGCGTGATTCCTGCCTGGTCACGTGCTTGATTATTGCCAGTTGAGCAGCATGATTCGTCACTGCTGAGCTCCATGCTTATTGCCTGCTGATTGCGTGGTTCGTGTCTGCTCAGCTCTTTGAGTATCGCCTCCTGAGGTCCCTGTTCGGTCGCCACCTGCCGGGGACCAGCCCCAACTGATCCAGGGTATTCGAAGGAGAGATGGCCTAGGCGACTATTTATATGCTAATCAGAGATGTCAAGAATAATAGTATGAGGAGAGCTCAGTAGGAAAATTCGGTGGAGAAAAGAGACTGAGTAGCTTGGTTTACGCGGAAGACCAATCAAACTTCAAGACAAGAAGTTTGCACCACTTACGTAGGCCGCAGGCGCCCTCTCGAATAGCGAAAGGTGCCTCACCCTAGACACCTTCTCGAGTGGGTCTTAGCAGCCCAGGCATAATTAGTAAGCGTGGTGGGTTCCGCGCTCCAGATGGAGACTCAGCTGGAAGTTAGAGGGAAGAATGACAAAGAACTTTATGAATTGGAGCTGTAAGTTAACTCTTTGACAGAGAGAGCGAGATGGTGGTGGGGGACAGCCCCCAGTGAAATCAGAGGTAAGAGCACAAAGCAATACAGTAGGCAGACTCCGGTTTTTTTGGGGGGAGATGCTCGAGAATATCCGGGTGGACTCCTGAGGCTCGATCCCGCATTTGCGTATGCCGAGCCTCCTTCCTCATGACCTTTGTCCAGAGTGGAAGGCCTCCCCGGCTCCCGGCACATGATCAGTGCATGCTCAGTCACGATATCAGTGCCTGCTCAGCCACGTGATCACTGACGGCACAGTCACGTGATCAGCGCCTCTCAGTCACGTGATCACCGTATGATAAACACGTGATCAGGGAACGACCAGCCACGTGATCACTGCATGCGCGGTCAGGTGGTCAGTTCTTGATCAGCCACCTGATCAGTGCGTGCACAGTCCCCTGATCAGCGCCTGTCAGTCACTGATCACTGCCTGATAAACACGTGATCAGTGCCCGAACAGCCACGTCATCAGTGCATGCGCAGTCACGTGATCAGTGCATGATAGCCACGTGATCAGTGCGTGCACAGTCCCATGATCAGCGCCTGTCAGTCACTGATCATTGCCTGATAAACACGTGATCAGTGCATGATGAGCCATGTGATCAGTGCCCGATCAGCCACGTCATCAGTGCATGCGCAGTCACGTCATCGGTGCATGATAGCCACGTGATCAGTGCATGCTCAGTCACGTGATCTGGACTTGATCAGCCACGTGATCAGTGCCTGCAGAGTCACGTGATCAGGGCCTGCTGAGCTGCGTGATTCCTGCCGGCTCATCTGCATGACAATTGCCATCTGAGCTGCGTGATTCCTGTCGGCTCATCTGCTTGACAATTGCCAGCTGAGCTGCGTGATTCCTGCCTGGTCACGTGCTTGATTATTGCCAGTTGAGCAGCATGATTCGTCACTGCTGAGCTCCATGCTTATTGCCTGCTGATTGCGTGGTTCGTGTCTGCTCAGCTCTTTGAGTATCGCCTCCTGAGGTCCCTGTTCGGTCGCCACCTGCCGGGGACCAGCCCCAACTGATCCAGGGTATTCGAAGGAGAGATGGCCTAGGCGACTATTTATATGCTAATCAGAGATGTCAAGAATAATAGTATGAGGAGAGCTCAGTAGGAAAATTCGGTGGAGAAAAGAGACTGAGTAGCTTGGTTTACGCGGAAGACCAATCAAACTTCAAGACAAGAAGTTTGCACCACTTACGTAGGCCGCAGGCGCCCTCTCGAATAGCGAAAGGTGCCTCACCCTAGACACCTTCTCGAGTGGGTCTTAGCAGCCCAGGCATAATTAGTAAGCGTGGTGGGTTCCGCGCTCCAGATGGAGACTCAGCTGGAAGTTAAAGGGAAGAATGACAAGGAACTTTATGAATTGGAGCTGTAAGTTAACTCTTTGACAGAGAGAGCGAGATGGTGGTGGGGGACAGCCCCCAGTGAAATCAGAGGTGAGAGCACAAAGCAATACAGTAGGCAGACTCCGGTTTTTTGGGGGGAGATGCTCGAGAATATCCGGGTGGACTCCTGAGGCTCGATCCCGCATTTGCGTATGCCGAGCCTCCTTCCTCATGACCTTTGTCCAGAGTGGAATGCCTCCCCGGCTCCCGGCACATGATCAGTGCATGCTCAGTCACGATATCAGTGCCTGCTCAGCCACGTGATCACTGACGGCACAGTCACGTGATCAGCGCCTCTCAGTCACGTGATCACCGTATGATAAACACGTGATCAGTGAACGACCAGCCACGTGATCACTGCATGCGCGGTCAGGTGGTCAGTTCCTGATCAGCCACCTGATCAGTGCGTGCACAGTCCCCTGATCAGCGCCTGTCAGTCACTGATCACTGCCTGATAAACACGTGATCAGTGCCCGAACAGCCACGTCATCAGTGCATGCGCAGTCACGTGATCAGTGCATGATAGCCACGTGATCAGTGCGTGCACAGTCCCATGATCAGCGCCTGTCAGTCACTGATCATTGCCTGATAAACACGTGATCAGTGCATGATGAGCCATGTGATCAGTGCCCGATCAGCCACGTCATCAGTGCATGCGCAGTCACGTCATCAGTGCATGATAGCCACGTGATCAGTGCATGCTCAGTCACGTGATCTGGACTTGATCAGCCACGTGATCAGTGCCTGCAGAGTCACGTGATCAGGGCCTGCTGAGCTGCGTGATTCCTGCCGGCTCATCTGCATGACAATTGCCATCTGAGCTGCGTGATTCCTGTCGGCTCATCTGCTTGACAATTGCCAGCTGAGCTGCGTGATTCCTGCCTGGTCACGTGCTTGATTATTGCCAGTTGAGCAGCATGATTCGTCACTGCTGAGCTCCATGCTTATTGCCTGCTGATTGCGTGGTTCGTGTCTGCTCAGCTCTTTGAGTATTGCCTCCTGAGGTCCCTGTTCGGTCGCCACCTGCCGGGGACCAGCCCCAACTGATCCAGGGTATTCGAAGGAGAGATGGCCTAGGCGACTATTTATATGCTAATCAGAGATGTCAAGAATAATAGTATGAGGAGAGCTCAGTAGGAAAATTCGGTGGAGAAAAGAGACTGAGTAGCTTGGTTTACGCGGAAGACCAATCAAACTTCAAGACAAGAAGTTTGCACCACTTACGTAGGCCGCAGGCGCCCTCTCGAATAGCGAAAGGTGCCTCACCCTAGACACCTTCTCGAGTGGGTCTTAGCAGCCCAGGCATAATTAGTAAGCGTGGTGGGTTCCGCGCTCCAGATGGAGACTCAGCTGGAAGTTAAAGGGAAGAATGACAAGGAACTTTATGAATTGGAGCTGTAAGTTAACTCTTTGACAGAGAGAGCGAGATGGTGGTGGGGGACAGCCCCCAGTGAAATCAGAGGTGAGAGCACAAAGCAATACAGTAGGCAGACTCCGGTTTTTTGGGGGAGATGCTCGAGAATATCCGGGTGGACTCCTGAGGCTCGATCCCGCATTTGCGTATGCCGAGCCTCCTTCCTCATGACCTTTGTCCAGAGTGGAATGCCTCCCCGGCTCCCGGCACATGATCAGTGCATGCTCAGTCACGATATCAGTGCCTGCTCAGCCACGTGATCACTGACGGCACAGTCACGTGATCAGCGCCTCTCAGTCACGTGATCACCGTATGATAAACACGTGATCAGTGAACGACCAGCCACGTGATCACTGCATGCGCAGTCAGGTGGTCAGTTCCTGATCAGCCACCTGATCAGTGCGTGCACAGTCCCCTGATCAGCGCCTGTCAGTCACTGATCACTGCCTGATAAACACGTGATCAGTGCCCGAACAGCCACGTCATCAGTGCATGCGCAGTCACGTGATCAGTGCATGATAGCCACGTGATCAGTGCGTGCACAGTCCCATGATCAGCGCCTGTCAGTCACTGATCATTGCCTGATAAACACGTGATCAGTGCATGATGAGCCATGTGATCAGTGCCTGATCAGCCACGTCATCAGTGCATGCGCAGTCACGTCATCAGTGCATGATAGCCACGTGATCAGTGCATGCTCAGTCACGTGATCTGGACTTGATCAGCCACGTGATCAGTGCCTGCAGAGTCACGTGATCAGGGCCTGCTGAGCTGCGTGATTCCTGCCGGCTCATCTGCATGACAATTGCCATCTGAGCTGCGTGATTCCTGTCGGCTCATCTGCTTGACAATTGCCAGCTGAGCTGCGTGATTCCTGCCTGGTCACGTGCTTGATTATTGCCAGTTGAGCAGCATGATTCGTCACTGCTGAGCTCCATGCTTATTGCCTGCTGATTGCGTGGTTCGTGTCTGCTCAGCTCTTTGAGTATTGCCTCCTGAGGTCCCTGTTCGGTCGCCACCTGCCGGGGACCAGCCCCAACTGATCCAGGGTATTCGAAGGAGAGATGGCCTAGGCGACTATTTATATGCTAATCAGAGATGTCAAGAATAATAGTATGAGGAGAGCTCAGTAGGAAAATTCGGTGGAGAAAAGAGACTGAGTAGCTTGGTTTACGCGGAAGACCAATCAAACTTCAAGACAAGAAGTTTGCACCACTTACGTAGGCCGCAGGCGCCCTCTCGAATAGCGAAAGGTGCCTCACCCTAGACACCTTCTCGAGTGGGTCTTAGCAGCCCAGGCATAATTAGTAAGCGTGGTGGGTTCCGCGCTCCAGATGGAGACTCAGCTGGAAGTTAAAGGGAAGAATGACAAGGAACTTTATGAATTGGAGCTGTAAGTTAACTCTTTGACAGAGAGAGCGAGATGGTGGTGGGGGACAGCCCCCAGTGAAATCAGAGGTGAGAGCACAAAGCAATACAGTAGGCAGACTCCGGTTTTTTGGGGGGAGATGCTCGAGAATATCCGGGTGGACTCCTGAGGCTCGATCCCGCATTTGCGTATGCCGAGCCTCCTTCCTCATGACCTTTGTCCAGAGTGGAATGCCTCCCCGGCTCCCGGCACATGATCAGTGCATGCTCAGTCACGATATCAGTGCCTGCTCAGCCACGTGATCACTGACGGCACAGTCACGTGATCAGCGCCTCTCAGTCACGTGATCACCGTATGATAAACACGTGATCAGTGAACGACCAGCCACGTGATCACTGCATGCGCGGTCAGGTGGTCAGTTCCTGATCAGCCACCTGATCAGTGCGTGCACAGTCCCCTGATCAGCGCCTGTCAGTCACTGATCACTGCCTGATAAACACGTGATCAGTGCCCGAACAGCCACGTCATCAGTGCATGCGCAGTCACGTGATCAGTGCATGATAGCCACGTGATCAGTGCGTGCACAGTCCCATGATCAGCGCCTGTCAGTCACTGATCATTGCCTGATAAACACGTGATCAGTGCATGATGAGCCATGTGATCAGTGCCTGATCAGCCACGTCATCAGTGCATGCGCAGTCACGTCATCAGTGCATGATAGCCACGTGATCAGTGCATGCTCAGTCACGTGATCTGGACTTGATCAGCCACGTGATCAGTGCCTGCAGAGTCACGTGATCAGGGCCTGCTGAGCTGCGTGATTCCTGCCGGCTCATCTGCATGACAATTGCCATCTGAGCTGCGTGATTCCTGTCGGCTCATCTGCTTGACAATTGCCAGCTGAGCTGCGTGATTCCTGCCTGGTCACGTGCTTGATTATTGCCAGTTGAGCAGCATGATTCGTCACTGCTGAGCTCCATGCTTATTGCCTGCTGATTGCGTGGTTCGTGTCTGCTCAGCTCTTTGAGTATTGCCTCCTGAGGTCCCTGTTCGGTCGCCACCTGCCGGGGACCAGCCCCAACTGATCCAGGGTATTCGAAGGAGAGATGGCCTAGGCGACTATTTATATGCTAATCAGAGATGTCAAGAATAATAGTATGAGGAGAGCTCAGTAGGAAAATTCGGTGGAGAAAAGAGACTGAGTAGCTTGGTTTACGCGGAAGACCAATCAAACTTCAAGACAAGAAGTTTGCACCACTTACGTAGGCCGCAGGCGCCCTCTCGAATAGCGAAAGGTGCCTCACCCTAGACACCTTCTCGAGTGGGTCTTAGCAGCCCAGGCATAATTAGTAAGCGTGGTGGGTTCCGCGCTCCAGATGGAGACTCAGCTGGAAGTTAAAGGGAAGAATGACAAGGAACTTTATGAATTGGAGCTGTAAGTTAACTCTTTGACAGAGAGAGCGAGATGGTGGTGGGGGACAGCCCCCAGTGAAATCAGAGGTGAGAGCACAAAGCAATACAGTAGGCAGACTCCGGTTTTTTGGGGGAGATGCTCGAGAATATCCGGGTGGACTCCTGAGGCTCGATCCCGCATTTGCGTATGCCGAGCCTCCTTCCTCATGACCTTTGTCCAGAGTGGAATGCCTCCCCGGCTCCCGGCACATGATCAGTGCATGCTCAGTCACGATATCAGTGCCTGCTCAGCCACGTGATCACTGACGGCACAGTCACGTGATCAGCGCCTCTCAGTCACGTGATCACCGTATGATAAACACGTGATCAGTGAACGACCAGCCACGTGATCACTGCATGCGCGGTCAGGTGGTCAGTTCCTGATCAGCCACCTGATCAGTGCGTGCACAGTCCCCTGATCAGCGCCTGTCAGTCACTGATCACTGCCTGATAAACACGTGATCAGTGCCCGAACAGCCACGTCATCAGTGCATGCGCAGTCACGTGATCAGTGCATGATAGCCACGTGATCAGTGCGTGCACAGTCCCATGATCAGCGCCTGTCAGTCACTGATCATTGCCTGATAAACACGTGATCAGTGCATGATGAGCCATGTGATCAGTGCCCGATCAGCCACGTCATCAGTGCATGCGCAGTCACGTCATCAGTGCATGATAGCCACGTGATCAGTGCATGCTCAGTCACGTGATCTGGACTTGATCAGCCACGTGATCAGTGCCTGCAGAGTCACGTGATCAGGGCCTGCTGAGCTGCGTGATTCCTGCCGGCTCATCTGCATGACAATTGCCATCTGAGCTGCGTGATTCCTGTCGGCTCATCTGCTTGACAATTGCCAGCTGAGCTGCGTGATTCCTGCCTGGTCACGTGCTTGATTATTGCCAGTTGAGCAGCATGATTCGTCACTGCTGAGCTCCATGCTTATTGCCTGCTGATTGCGTGGTTCGTGTCTGCTCAGCTCTTTGAGTATTGCCTCCTGAGGTCCCTGTTCGGTCGCCACCTGCCGGGGACCAGCCCCAACTGATCCAGGGTATTCGAAGGAGAGATGGCCTAGGCGACTATTTATATGCTAATCAGAGATGTCAAGAATAATAGTATGAGGAGAGCTCAGTAGGAAAATTCGGTGGAGAAAAGAGACTGAGTAGCTTGGTTTACGCGGAAGACCAATCAAACTTCAAGACAAGAAGTTTGCACCACTTACGTAGGCCGCAGGCGCCCTCTCGAATAGCGAAAGGTGCCTCACCCTAGACACCTTCTCGAGTGGGTCTTAGCAGCCCAGGCATAATTAGTAAGCGTGGTGGGTTCCGCGCTCCAGATGGAGACTCAGCTGGAAGTTAAAGGGAAGAATGACAAAGAACTTTATGAATTGGAGCTGTAAGTTAACTCTTTGACAGAGAGAGCGAGATGGTGGTGGGGGACAGCCCCCAGTGAAATCAGACGTGAGAGCACAAAGCAATACAGTAGGCAGACTCCGGATTTTTTGGGGGGGAGATGCTCGAGAATATCCGGTGGACTCCTGAGGCTCGATCCCGCATTTGCGTATGCCGAGCCTCCTTCCTCATGACCTTTGTCCAGAGTGGAATGCCTCCCCGGCTCCCGGCACATGATCAGTGCATGCTCAGTCACTATATCAGTGCCTGCTCAGCCACGTGATCACTGACGGCACAGTCACGTGATCAGCGCTTCTCAGTCACGTGATCACCGTATGATAAACACGTGATCAGTGAACGACCAGCCACGTGATCACTGCATGCGCGGTCAGGTGGTCAGTTCCTGATCAGCCACCTGATCAGTGCGTGCACAGTCCCCTGATCAGCGCCTGTCAGTCACTGATCACTGCCTGATAAACACGTGATCAGTGCCCGAACAGCTACGTCATCAGTGCATGCGCAGTCACGTGATCAGTGCATGATAGCCACGTGATCAGTGCGTGCACAGTCCCATGATCAGCGCCTGTCAGTCACTGATCATTGCCTGATAAACACGTGATCAGTGCATGATGAGCCATGTGATCAGTGCCCGATCAGCCACGTCATCAGTGCATGCGCAGTCACGTCATCAGTGCATGATAGCCACGTGATCAGTGCATGCTCAGTCACGTGATCTGGACTTGATCAGCCACGTGATCAGTGCCTGCAGAGTCACGTGATCAGGGCCTGCTGAGCTGCGTGATTCCTGCCGGCTCATCTGCATGACAATTGCCAGCTGAGCTGCGTGATTCCTGTCGGCTCATCTGCTTGACAATTGCCAGCTGAGCTGCGTGATTCCTGCCTGGTCACGTGCTTGATTATTGCCAGTTGAGCAGCATGATTCGTCACTGCTGAGCTCCATGCATATTGCCTGCTGATTGCGTGGTTCGTGTCTGCTCAGCTCTTTGAGTATCGCCTCCTGAGGTCCCTGTTCGGTCGCCACCTGCCGGGGACCAGCCCCAACTGATCCAGGGTATTCGAAGGAGAGATGGCCTAGGCGACTATTTATATGCTAATCAGAGATGTCAAGAATAATAGTATGAGGAGAGCTCAGTAGGAAAATTCGGTGGAGAAAAGAGACTGAGTAGCTTGGTTTACGCGGAAGACCAATCAAACTTCAAGACAAGAAGTTTGCACCACTTACGTAGGCCGCAGGCGCCCTCTCGAATAGCGAAAGGTGCCTCACCCTAGACACCTTCTCGAGTGGGTCTTAGCAGCCCAGGCATAATTAGTAAGCGTGGTGGGTTCCGCGCTCCAGATGGAGACTCAGCTGGAAGTTAGAGGGAAGAATGACAAGGAACTTTATGAATTGGAGCTGTAAGTTAACTCTTTGACAGAGAGAGCGAGATGGTGGTGGGGGACAGCCGCCAGTGAAATCAGACGTGAGAGCACAAAGCAATACAGTAGGCAGACTCCGGTTTTTTTGGGGGGAGATGCTCGAGAATATCCGGGTGGACTCCTGAGGCTCGATCCCGCATTTGCGTATGCCGAGCCTCCTTCCTCATGACCTTTGTCCAGAGTGGAATGCCTCCCCGGCTCCCGGCACATGATCAGTGCATGCTCAGTCACTATATCAGTGCCTGCTCAGCCACGTGATCACTGACGGCACAGTCACGTGATCAGCGCTTCTCAGTCACGTGATCACCGTATGATAAACACGTGATCAGTGAACGACCAGCCACGTGATCACTGCATGCGCGGTCAGGTGGTCAGTTCCTGATCAGGCACCTGATCAGTGCGTGCACAGTCCCCTGATCAGCGCCTGTCAGTCACTGATCACTGCCTGATAAACACGTGATCAGTGCCCGAACAGCCACGTCATCAGTGCATGCGCAGTCACGTGAACAGTGCATGATAGCCACGTGATCAGTGCGTGCACAGTCCCATGATCAGCGCCTGTCAGTCACTGATCATTGCCTGATAAACACGTGATCAGTGCATGATGAGCCATGTGATCAGTGCCTGATCAGCCACGTCATCAGTGCATGCGCAGTCACGTCATCAGTGCATGATAGCCACGTGATCAGTGCATGCTCAGTCACGTGATCTGGACTTGATCAGCCACGTGATCAGTGCCTGCAGAGTCACGTGATCAGGGCCTGCTGAGCTGCGTGATTCCTGCCGGCTCATCTGCATGACAATTGCCAGCTGAGCTGCGTGATTCCTGTCGGCTCATCTGCTTGACAATTGCCAGCTGAGCTGCGTGATTCCTGCCTGGTCACGTGCTTGATTATTGCCAGTTGAGCAACATGATTCGTCACTGCTGAGCTCCATGCTTATTGCCTGCTGATTGCGTGGTTCGTGTCTGCTCAGCTCTTTGAGTATCGCCTCCTGAGGTCCCTGTTCGGTCGCCACCTGCCGGGGACCAGCCCCAACTGATCCAGGGTATTCGAAGGAGAGATGGCCTAGGCGACTATTTATATGCTAATCAGAGATGTCAAGAATAATAGTATGAGGAGAGCTCAGTAGGAAAATTCGGTGGAGAAAAGAGACTGAGTAGCTTGGTTTACGCGGAAGACCAATCAAACTTCAAGACAAGAAGTTTGCACCACTTACGTAGGCCGCAGGCGCCCTCTCGAATAGCGAAAGGTGCCTCACCCTAGACACCTTCTCGAGTGGGTCTTAGCAGCCCAGGCATAATTAGTAAGCGTGGTGGGTTCCGCGCTCCAGATGGAGACTCAGCTGGAAGTTAAAGGGAAGAATGACAAAGAACTTTATGAATTGGAGCTGTAAGTTAACTCTTTGACAGAGAGAGCGAGATGGTGGTGGGGGACAGCCCCCAGTGAAATCAGACGTGAGAGCACAAAGCAATACAGTAGGCAGACTCTGGTTTTTTGGGGGGAGATGCTCGAGAATATCCGGGTGGACTCCTGAGGCTCGATCCCGCATTTGCGTATGCCGAGCCTCCTTCCTCATGACCTTTGTCCAGAGTGGAATGCCTCCCCGGCTCCCGGCACATGATCAGTGCATGCTCAGTCACTATATCAGTGCCTGCTCAGCCACGTGATCACTGACGGCACAGTCACGTGATCAGCACCTCTCAGTCACGTGATCACCGTATGATAAACACGTGATCAGTGAACGACCAGCCACGTGATCACTGCATGCGCGGTCAGGTGGTCAGTTCCTGATCAGCCACCTGATCAGTGCGTGCACAGTCCCCTGATCAGCGCCTGTCAGTCACTGATCACTGCCTGATAAACACGTGATCAGTGCCCGAACAGCCACGTCATCAGTGCATGCGCAGTCACGTGAACAGTGCATGATAGCCACGTGATCAGTGCGTGCACTGTCCCATGATCAGCGCCTGTCAGTCACTGATCACTGCCTGATAAACACGTGATCAGTGCATGATGAGCCATGTGATCAGTGCCTGATCAGCCACGTCATCAGTGCATGCGCAGTCACGTCATCAGTGCATGATAGCCACGTGATCAGTGCATGCTCAGTCACGTGATCTGGACTTGATCAGCCACGTGATCAGTGCCTGCAGAGTCACGTGATCAGGGCCTGCTGAGCTGCGTGATTCCTGCCGGCTCATCTGCATGACAATTGCCATCTGAGCTGCGTGATTCCTGTCGGCTCATCTGCTTGACAATTGCCAGCTGAGCTGCGTGATTCCTGCCTGGTCACGTGCTTGATTATTGCCAGTTGAGCAGCATGATTCGTCACTGCTGAGCTCCATGCTTATTGCCTGCTGATTGCGTGGTTCGTGTCTGCTCAGCTCTTTGAGTATCGCCTCCTGAGGTCCCTGTTCGGTCGCCACCTGCCGGGGACCAGCCCCAACTGATCCAGGGTATTCGAAGGAGAGATGGCCTAGGCGACTACTTATATGCTAATCAGAGATGTCAAGAATAATAGTATGAGGAGAGCTCAGTAGGAAAATTCGGTGGAGAAAAGAGACTGAGTAGCTTGGTTTACGCGGAAGACCAATCAAACTTCAAGACAAGAAGTTTGCACCACTTACGTAGGGCGCAGGCGCCCTCTCGAATAGCGAAAGGTGCCTCACCCTAGACACCTTCTCTAGTGGGTCTTAGCAGCCCAGGCATAATTAGTAAGCGTGGTGGGTTCCGCGCTCCAGATGGAGACTCAGCTGGAAGTTAAAGGGAAGAATGACAAGGAACTTTATGAATTGGAGCTGTAAGTTAACTCTTTGACAGAGAGAGCGAGATGGTGGTGGGGGACAGCCCCCTGTGAAATCAGAGGTGAGAGCACAAAGCAATACAGTAGGCAGACTCCGGTTTTTTGGGGGGAGATGCTCGAGAATATCCAGGTGGACTCCTGAGGCTCGATCCCGCATTTGCGTATGCCGAGCCTCCTTCCTCATGACCTTTGTCCAGAGTGGAATGCCTCCCCGGCTCCCGGCACATGATCAGTGCATGCTCAGTCACGATATCAGTGCCTGCTCAGCCACGTGATCACTGACGGCACAGTCACGTGATCAGCACCTCTCAGTCACGTGATCACCGTATGATAAACACGTGATCAGGGAACGACCAGCCACGTGATCACTTCATGCGCGGTCAGGTGGTCAGTTCCTGATCAGCCACCTGATCAGTGCGTGCACAGTCCCCTGATCAGCGCCTGTCAGTCACTGATCACTGCCTGATAAACACGTGGTCAGTGCCCGAACAGCCTCGTCATCAGTGCATGCGCAGTCACGTGATCAGTGCATGATAGCCACGTGATCAGTGCGTGCACAGTCCCATGATCAGCGCCTGTCAGTCACTGATCATTGCCTGATAAACACGTGATCAGTGCATGATGAGCCATGTGATCAGTGCCCGATCAGCCACGTCATCAGTGCATGCGCAGTCACGTCATCAGTGCATGATAGCCACGTGATCAGTGCATGCTCAGTCACGTGATCTGGACTTGATCAGCCACGTGATCAGTGCCTCCAGAGTCACGTGATCAGGGCCTGCTGAGCTGCGTGATTCCTGCCGGCTCATCTGCATGACAATTGCCATCTAAGCTGCGTGATTCCTGTCGGCTCATCTGCTTGACAATTGCCAGCTGAGCTGCGTGCTTCCTGCCTGGTCACGTGCTTGATTATTGCCAGTTGAGCAGCATGATTCGTCACTGCTGAGCTCCATGCTTATTGCCTGCTGATTGCGTGGTTCGTGTCTGCTCAGCTCTTTGAGTATCGCCTCCTGAGGTCCCTGTTCGGTCGCCACCTGCCGGGGACCAGCCCCAACTGATCCAGGGTATTCGAAGGAGAGATGGCCTAGGCGACTATTTATATGCTAATCAGAGATGTCAAGAATAATAGTATGAGGAGAGCTCAGTAGGAAAATTCGGTGGAGAAAAGAGACTGAGTAGCTTGGTTTACGCGGAAGACCAATCAAACTTCAAGACAAGAAGTTTGTACCACTTACGTAGGGCGCAGGCGCCCTCTCGAATAGCGAAAGGTGCCTCACCCTAGACACCTTCTCGAGTGGGTCTTAGCAGCCCAGGCATAATTAGTAAGCGTGGTGGGTTCCGCGCTCCAGATGGAGACTCAGCTGGAAGTTAAAGGGAAGAATGACAAAGAACTTTATGAATTGGAGCTGTAAGTTAACTCTTTGACAGAGAGAGCGAGATGGTGGCGGGGGACAGCCCCCAGTGAAATCAGACGTGAGAGCACAAAGCAATACAGTAGGCAGACTCTGGTTTTTTGGGGGGAGATGCTCGAGAATATCCGGGTGGACTCCTGAGGCTCGATCCCGCATTTGCGTATGCCGAGCCTCCTTCCTCATGACCTTTGTCCAGAGTGGAATGCCTCCCCGGCTCCCGGCACATGATCAGTGCATGCTCAGTCACTATATCAGTGCCTGCTCAGCCACGTGATCACTGACGGCACAGTCACGTGATCAGCGCTTCTCAGTCACGTGATCACCGTATGATAAACACGTGATCAGTGAACGACCAGCCACGTGATCACTGCATGCGCGGTCAGGTGGTCAGTTCCTGATCAGCCACCTGATCAGTGCGTGCACAGTCCCCTGATCAGCGCCTGTCAGTCACTGATCACTGCCTGATAAACACGTGATCAGTGCCCGAACAGCCACGTCATCAGTGCATGCGCAGTCACGTGAACAGTGCATGATAGCCACGTGATCAGTGCGTGCACAGTCCCATGATCAGCGCCTGTCAGTCACTGATCATTGCCTGATAAACACGTGATCAGTGCATGATGAGCCATGTGATCAGTGCCTGATCAGCCACGTCATCAGTGCATGCGCAGTCACGTCATCAGTGCATGATAGCCACGTGATCAGTGCATGCTCAGTCACGTGATCTGGACTTGATCAGCCACGTGATCAGTGCCTGCAGAGTCACGTGATCAGGGCCTGCTGAGCTGCGTGATTCCTGCCGGCTCATCTGCATGACAATTGCCAGCTGAGCTGCGTGATTCCTGTCGGCTCATCTGCTTGACAATTGCCAGCTGAGCTGCGTGATTCCTGCCTGGTCACGTGCTTGATTATTGCCAGTTGAGCAGCATGATTCGTCACTGCTGAGCTCCATGCTTATTGCCTGCTGATTGCGTGGTTCGTGTCTGCTCAGCTCTTTGAGTATCGCCTCCTGAGGTCCCTGTTCGGTCGCCACCTGCCGGGGACCAGCCCCAACTGATCCAGGGTATTCGAAGGAGAGATGGCCTAGGCGACTACTTATATGCTAATCAGAGATGTCAAGAATAATAGTATGAGGAGAGCTCAGTAGGAAAATTCGGTGGAGAAAAGAGACTGAGTAGCTTGGTTTACGCGGAAGACCAATCAAACTTCAAGACAAGAAGTTTGCACCACTTACGTAGGGCGCAGGCGCCCTCTCGAATAGCGAAAGGTGCCTCACCCTAGACACCTTCTCGAGTGGGTCTTAGCAGCCCAGGCATAATTAGTAAGCGTGGTGGGTTCCGCGCTCCAGATGGAGACTCAGCTGGAAGTTAAAGGGAAGAATGACAAGGAACTTTATGAATTGGAGCTGTAAGTTAACTCTTTGACAGAGAGAGCGAGATGGTGGTGGGGGACAGACCCCAGTGAAATCAGAGGTGAGAGCACAAAGCAATACAGTAGGCAGACTCTGGTTTTTTGGGGGGAGATGCTCGAGAATATCCAGGTGGACTCCTGAGGCTCGATCCCGCATTTGCGTATGCCGAGCCTCCTTCCTCATGACCTTTGTCCAGAGTGGAATGCCTCCCCGGCTCCCGGCACATGATCAGTGCATGCTCAGTCACGATATCAGTGCCTGCTCAGCCACGTGATCACTGACGGCACAGTCACGTGATCAGCACCTCTCAGTCACGTGATCACCATATGATAAACACGTGATCAGTGAACGACCAGCCACGTGATCACTGCATGTGCAGTCAGGTGGTCAGTTCCTGATCAGCCACCTGATCAGTGCGTGCACAGTCCCCTGATCAGCACCTGTCAGTCACTGATCACTGCCTGATAAACACGTGATCAGTGCCCGAACAGCCACGTCATCAGTGCATGCGCAGTCACGTGATCAGTGCATGATAGCCACGTGATCAGTGCGTGCACAGTCCCATGATCAGCGCCTGTCAGTAACTGATCATTGCCTGATAAACACGTGATCAGTGCATGATGAGCCATGTGATCAGTGCCCGATCAGCCACGTCATCAGTGCATGCGCAGTCACGTCATCAGTGCATGATAGCCACGTGATCAGTGCATGCTCAGTCACGTGGTCTGGACTTGATCAGCCACGTGATCAGTGCCTGCAGAGTCACGTGATCAGGGCCTGCTGAGCTGCGTGATTCCTGTCGGCTCATCTGCTTGACAATTGCCAGCTGAGCTGCGTGATTCCTGCATGGTCACGTGCTTGATTATTGCCAGTTGAGCAGCATGATTCGTCACTGCTGAGCTCCATGCTTATTGCCTGCTGATTGCGTGGTTCGTGTCTGCTCAGCTCTTTGAGAATCGCCTCCTGAGGTCCCTGTTCGGTCGCCACCTGCCGGGGACCAGCCCCAACTGATCCAGGGTATTCGAAGGAGAGATGGCCTAGGCGACTATTTATATGCTAATCAGAGATGTCAAGAATAATAGTCTGAGGAGAGCTCAGTAGGAAAATTCGGTGGAGAAAAGAGACTGAGTAGCTTGGTTTACGCGGAAGACCAATCAAACTTCAAGACAAGAAGTTTGCACCACTTACGTAGGGCGCAGGCGCCCTCTCGAATAGCGAAAGGTGCCTCACCCTAGACACCTTCTCGAGTGGGTCTTAGCCGCCCAGGCATAATTAGTAAGCGTGGTGGGTTCCGCGCTCCAGATGGAGACTCAGCTGGAAGTTAAAGGGAAGAATGACAAGGAACTTTATGAATTGGAGCTGTAAGTTAACTCTTTGACAGAGAGAGCGAGATGGTGGTGGGGGACAGCCCCCAGTGAAATCAGACGTGAGAGCACAAAGCAATACAGTAGGCAGACTCCGGTTTTTTTGGGGGAGATGCTCGAGAATATCCAGGTGGACTCCTGAGGCTCGATCCCGCATTTGCGTATGCCGAGCCTCCTTCCTCATGACCTTTGTCCAGAGTGGAATGCCTCCCCGGCTCCCGGCACATGATCAGTGCATGCTCAGTCACGATATCAGTGCCTGCTCAGCCACGTGATCACTGACGGCACAGTCACGTGATCAGCGCCTCTCAGTCACGTGATCACCGTATGATAAACACGTGATCAGGGAACGACCAGCCACGTGATCACTGCATGCGCAGTCAGGTGGTCCGTTCCTGATCAGCCACCTGATCAGTGCGTGCACAGTCCCCTGATCAGCGCCTGTCAGTCACTGATCACTGACTGATAAACACGTGATCAGTGCCCGAACAGCCACGTCATCAGTGCATGCGCAGTCACGTGATCAGTGCATGATAGCCACGTGATCAGTGCGTGCACAGTCCCATGATCAGCGCCTGTCAGTCACTGATCATTGCCTGATAAACACGTGATCAGTGCATGATGAGCCATGTGATCAGTGCCTGATCAGCCACGTCATCAGTGCATGCGCAGTCACGTCATCAGTGCATGATAGCCACGTGATCAGTGCATGCTCAGTCACGTGATCTGGACTTGATCAGCCACGTGATCAGTGCCTGCAGAGTCACGTGATCAGGGCCTGCTGAGCTGCGTGATTCCTGCCGGCTCATCTGCATGACAATTGCCATCTGAGCTGCGTGATTCCTGTCGGCTCATCTGCTTGACAATTGCCAGCTGAGCTGCGTGATTCCTGCCTGGTCACGTGCTTGATTATTGCCAGTTGAGCAGCATGATTCGTCACTGCTGAGCTCCATGCTTATTGCCTGCTGATTGCGTGGTTCGTGTCTGCTCAGCTCTTTGAGTATCGCCTCCTGAGGTCCCTGTTCGGTCGCCACCTGCCGGGGACCAGCCCCAACTGATCCAGGGTATTCGAAGGAGAGATGGCCTAGGCGACTATTTATATGCTAATCAGAGATGTCAAGAATAATAGTATGAGGAGAGCTCAGTAGGAAAATTCGGTGGAGAAAAGAGACTGAGTAGCTTGGTTTACGCGGAAGACCAATCAAACTTCAAGACAAGAAGTTTGCACCACTTACGTAGGCCGCAGGCGCCCTCTCGAATAGCGAAAGGTGCCTCACCCTAGACACCTTCTCGAGTGGGTCTTAGCAGCCCAGGCATAATTAGTAAGCGTGGTGGGTTCCGCGCTCCAGATGGAGACTCAGCTGGAAGTTAAAGGGAAGAATGACAAGGAACTTTATGAATTGGAGCTCTAAGTTAACTCTTTGACAGAGAGAGCGAGATGGTGGTGGGGGACAGCCCCCAGTGAAATCAGAGGTGAGAGCACAAAGCAATACAGTAGGCAGACTCTGGTTTTTTGGGGGGAGATGCTCGAGAATATCCGGGTGGACTCCTGAGGCTCGATCCCGCATTTGCGTATGCCGAGCCTCCTTCCTCATGACCTTTGTCCAGAGTGGAATGCCTCCCCGGCTCCCGGCACATGATCAGTGCATGCTCAGTCACGATATCAGTGCCTGCTCAGCCACGTGATCACTGACGGCACAGTCACGTGATTAGCGCCTCTCAGTCACGTGATCACAGTATGATAAACACGTGATCAGGGAACGACCAGCCACGTGATCACTGCATGCGCGGTCAGGTGGTCAGTTCCTGATCAGCCACCTGATCAGTGCGTGCACAGTCCCCTGATCAGCGCCTGTCAGTCACTGATCACTGCCTGATAAACACGTGATCAGTGCCCGAACAGCCACGTCATCAGTGCATGCGCAGTCACGTGATCAGTGCATGATAGCCACGTGATCAGTGCGTGCACAGTCCCTGATCAGCGCCTGTCAGTCACTGATCACTGCCTGATAAACACGTGATCAGTGCCCGAATAGCCACGTCATCAGTGCATGCGCAGTTACGTGATCAGTGCATGATAGCCACGTGATCAGTGCAGTCCCATGATCAGCGCCTGTCAGTCACTGATCATTGCCTGATAAACACGTGATCAGTGCATGATGAGCCATGTGATCAGTGCCTGATCAGCCACGTCATCAGTGCATGCGCAGTCACGTCATCAGTGCATGATAGCCACGTGATCAGTGCATGCTCAGTCACGCGATCTGGACTTGATCAGCCACGTGATCAGTGCCTGCAGAGTCACGTGATCAGGGCCTGCTGAGCTGTGTGATTCCTGCCGGCTCATCTGCATGACAATTGCCATCTGAGCTGCGTGATTCCTGTCGGCTCATCTGCTTGACAACTGCCAGCTGAGCTGCGTGATTCCTGCCTGGTCACGTGCTTGATTATTGCCAGTTGAGCAGCATGATTCATCACTGCTGAGCTCCATGCTTATTGCCTGCTGATTGCGTGGTTCCTGTCTGCTCAGCTCTTTGAGTATTGCCTCCTGAGGTCCCTGTTCGGTCGCCACCTGCCGGGGACCAGCCCCAACTGATCCAGGGTATTCGAAGGAGAGATGGCCTAGGCGACTCTTTATATGCTAATCAGAGATGTCAAGAATAATAGTATGAGGAGAGCTCAGTAGGAAAATTCGGTGCAGAAAAGAGACTGAGTAGCTTGGTTTACGCGGAAGACCAATCAAACTTCAAGACAAGAAGTTGGCACCACTTACGTAGGCCGCAGGCGCCCTCTCGAATAGCGAAAGGTGCCTCACCCTGGACACCTTCTCGAGTGTGTCTTAGCAGCCCAGGCATAATTAGTAAGCGTGGTGGGTTCCGCGCTCCAGATGGAGCCTCAGCTGGAAGTTAAAGGGAAGAATGACAAGGAACTTTATGAATTGGAGCTCTAAGTTAACTCTTTGACAGAGAGAGCGAGATGGTGGTGGGGGACAGCCCCCAGTGAAATCAGAGGTGAGAGCACAACGCAATACAGTAGGCAGACTCCGGTTTTTTTGGGGGAGATGCTCGAGAATATCCGGGTGGACTCCTGAGGCTCGAACCCGCATTTGCGTATGCCCAGCCTCCTTCCTCATGACCTTTGTCCAGAGTGGAATGCCTCCCAGGCTCCCGGCACATGATCAGTGCATGCTCAGTCACGATATCAGTGCCTGCTCAGCCACGTGATCACTGACGGCACAGTCACGTGATCAGCGCCTCTCAGTCACGTGATCACCGTATGATAAACACGTGATCAGTGAACGACCAGCCACGTGATCACTGCATGCGCGGTCAGGTGGTCAGTTCCTGATCAGCCACCTGATCAGTGCGTGCACAGTCCCCTGATCAGCGCCTGTCAGTCACTGATCACTGCCTGATAAACACGTGATCAGTGCCCGAAGAGCCACGTCATCAGTGCATGCGAAGTCACGTGATCAGTGCATGATAGCCACGTGATCAGTGCGTGCACAGTCCCATGATCAGCGCCTGTCAGTCACTGATCATTGCCTGATAAACACGTGATCAGTGCATGATGAGCCATGTGATCAGTGCCTGATCAGCCACGTCATCAGTGCATGCGCAGTCACGTCATCAGTGCATGATAGCCACGTGATCAGTGCATGCTCAGTCACGTGATCTGGACTTGATCAGCCACGTGATCAGTGTCTGCAGAGTCACGTGATCAGGGCCTGCTGAGCTGCGTGTTTCCTGTCGGCTCATCTGCTTGACAATTGCCAGCTGAGCTGCGTGATTCCTGCCTGGTCACGTGCTTGATTATTGCCAGTTGAGCAGCATGATTCGTCACTGCTGAGCTCCATGCTTATTGCCTGCTGATTGCGTGGTTCCTGTCTGCTCAGCTCTTTGAGTATTGCCTACTGAGGTCCCTGTTCGGTCGCCACCTGCCGGGGACCAGCCCCAAATGATCCAGGGTATTCGAAGGAGAGATGGCCTAGGCGACTATTTATATGCTAATCAGAGATGTCAAGAATAATAGTATGAGGAGAGCTCAGTAGGAAAATTCGGTGGAGAAAAGAGACTGAGTAGCTTGGTTTACGCGGAAGACCAATCAAACTTCAAGACAAGAAGTTTGCACCACTTACGTAGGCCGCAGGCGCCCTCTCGAATAGCGAAAGGTGCCTCACCCTAGACACCTTCTCGAGTGGGTCTTAGCAGCCCAGGCATAATTAGTAAGTGTGGTGGGTTCCGCACTCCAGATGGAGACTCAGCTGGAAGGTAAAGGGAAGAATGACAAGGAACTTTATGAATTGGAGCTGCAAGTTAACTCTTTGACAGAGAGAGCGAGATGGTGGTGGGGGACAGCCCCCAGTGAAATCAGATGTGAGAGCACAAAGCAATACAGTAGGCAGATTCTGGTTTTTTTTGGGCGGGGGAGATGCTCGAGAACATCCGGGTGGACTCCTGAGGCTCGATCCCGCATTTGCGTATGCCGAGCCTCCTTCCTCATGACCTTTGTCCAGAGTGGAATGCCTCCCCGGCTCCCGGCACATGATCAGTGCATGCTCAGTCACGATATCAGTGCCTGCTCAGCCACGTGATCACTGACGGCACAGTCACGTGATCAGCGCTTCTCAGTCACGTGATCACCGTATGATAAACACGTGATCAGTGAACGACCAGCCACGTGATCACTGCATGCGCGGTCAGGTGGTCAGTTCCTGATCAGCCACCTGATCAGTGCGTGCACAGTCCCCTGATCAGCGCCTGTCAGTCACTGATCACTGCCTGATAAACACGTGATCAGTGCCCGAACAGCCACGTCATCAGTGCATGCGCAGTCACGTGATCAGTGCATGATAGCCACGTGATCAGTGCGTGCACAGTCCCTGATCAGCGCCTGTCAGTCACTGATCACTGCCTGATAAACACGTGATCAGTGCCCGAACAGCCACGTCATCAGTGCATGCGCAGTCACGTGATCAGTGCATGATAGCCACGTGATCTGTGCGTGCACAGTCCCATGATCAGCGCCTGTCAGTCACTGATCATTGCCTGATAAACACGTGATCAGTGCATGATGAGCCATGTGATCAGTGCCCGATCAGCCACGTCATCAGTGCATGCGCAGTCACATCATCAGTGCATGATAGCCACGTGATCAGTGCATGCTCAGTCACGTGATCTGGACTTGATCAGCCACGTGATCAGTGCCTGCAGAGTCACGTGATCAGGGCCTGCTGAGCTGTGTGATTCCTGCCGGCTCATCTGCATGACAATTGCCAGCTGAGCTGCGTTATTCCTGTCGGCTCTTCTGCTTGACAATTGCCAGCTGAGCTGCGTGATTCCTGCATGGTCACGTGCTTGATTATTGCCAGTTGAGCAGCATGATTCGTCACTGCTGAGCTCCATGCTTATTGCCTGCTGATTGCGTGGTTCGTGTCTGCTCAGCTCTTTGAGAATCGCCTCCTGAGGTCCCTGTTCGGTCGCCACCTGCCGGGGACCAGCCCCAACTGATCCAGGGTATTCGAAGGAGAGATGGCCTAGGCGACTATTTATATGCTAATCAGTGATGTCAAGAATAATAGTATGAGGAGAGCTCAGTAGGAAAATTCGGTGGAGAAAAGAGACTGAGTAGCTTGGTTTACGCGGAAGACCAATCAAACTTCAAGACAAGAAGTTTGCACCACTTACATAGGCCGCAGGCGCCCTCTCGAATAGCGAAAGGTGCTTCACCCTAGACACCTTCTCGAGTGGGTCTTAGCAGCCCAGGCATAATTAGTAAGCGTGGTGGGTTCCGCGCTCCAGATGGAGACTCAGCTGGAAGTTAAAGGGAAGAATGACAAGGAACTTTATGAATTGGAGCTGCAAGTTAACTCTTTGACAGAGAGAGCGAGATGGTGGTGGGGGACAGCCCCCAGTGAAATCAGAGGTGAGAGCACAAAGCAATACAGTAGGCAGACTCTGGTTTTTTTGAGGGGGAGATGCTCGAGAACATCCGGGTGGACTCCTGAGGCTCGATCCCGCATTTGCGTATGCCGAGCCTCCTTCCTCATGACCTTTGTCCAGAGTGGAGTGCCTCCCCGGCTCCCGGCACATGATCAGTGCATGCTCAGTCACGATATCAGTGCCTGCTCAGCCACGTGATCACTGACGGCACAGTCACGTGATCAGCACTTCCCAGTCACGTGATCACCGTATGATAAACACGTGATCAGTGAACGACCAGCCACGTGATCACTGCATGCGCGGTCAGGTGGTCAGTTCCTGATCAGCCACCTGATCAGTGCGTGCACAGTCCCCTGATCAGCGCCTGTCAGTCACTGATCACTGCCTGATAAACACGTGATCAGTGCCCGAACAGCCACGTCATCAGTGCATGCGCAGTCACGTGATCAGTGCATGATAGCCACGTGATCAGTGCGTGCACAGTCCCTGATCAGCGCCTGTCAGTCACTGATCACTGCCTGATAAACACGTGATCAGTGCCCGAACAGCCACGTCATCAGTGCATGCGCAGTCACGTGATCAGTGCATGATAGCCACGTGATCTGTGCGTGCACAGTCCCATGATCAGCGCCTGTCAGTCACTGATCATTGCCTGATAAACACGTGATCAGTGCATGATGAGCCATGTGATCAGTGCCTGATCAGCCACGTCATCAGTGCATGCGCAGTCACGTCTTCAGTGCATGATAGCCACGGGATCAGTGCATGCTCAGTCACGTGATCTGGACTTGATCAGCCACGTGATCAGTGCCTGCAGAGTCACGTGATCAGGGCCTGCTGAGCTGTGTGATTCCTGCCGGCTCATCTGCATGACAATTGCCAGCTGAGCTGCGTGATTCCTGTCGGCTCTTCTGCTTGACAATTGCCAGCTGAGCTGCGTGATTCCTGCATGGTCACGTGCTTGATTATTGCCAGTTGAGCAGCATGATTCGTCACTGCTGAGCTCCATGCTTATTGCCTGCTGATTGCGTGGTTCGTGTCTGCTCAGCTCTTTGAGAATTGCCTCCTGAGGTCCCTGTTCGGTCGCCACCTGCCGGGGACCAGCCCCAACTGATCCAGGGTATTCGAAGGAGAGATGGCCTAGGCGACTATTTATATGCTAATCAGTGATGTCAAGAATAATAGTATGAGGAGAGGTCAGTAGGAAAATTCGGTGGAGAAAAGAGACTGAGTAGCTTGGTTTACGCGGAAGACCAATCAAACTTCAAGACAAGAAGTTTGCACCACTTACATAGGCCGCAGGCGCCCTCTCGAATAGCGAAAGGTGCTTCACCCTAGACACCTTCTCGAGTGGGTCTTAGCAGCCCAGGCATAATTACTAAGCGTGGTGGGTTCCGCGCTCCAGATGGAGACTCAGCTGGAAGTTAAAGGGAAGAATGACAAGGAACTTTATGAATTGGAGCTGCAAGTTAACTCTTTGACAGAGAGAGCGAGATGGTGGTGGGGGACAGCCCCCAGTGAAATCAGAGGTGAGAGCACAAAGCAATACAGTAGGCAGACTCTGGTTTTTTTGAGGGGGAGATGCTCGAGAACATCCGGGTGGACTCCTGAGGCTCGATCCCGCATTTGCGTATGCCGAGCCTCCTTCCTCATGACCTTTGTCCAGAGTGGAGTGCCTCCCCGGCTCCCGGCACATGATCAGTGCATGCTCAGTCACGATATCAGTGCCTGCTCAGCCACGTGATCACTGACGGCACAGTCACGTGATTAGCGCCTCTCAGTCACGTGATCACAGTATGATAAACACGTGATCAGGGAACGACCAGCCACGTGATCACTGCATGCGCGGTCAGGTGGTCAGTTCCTGATCAGCCACCTGATCAGTGCGTGCACAGTCCCCTGATCAGCGCCTGTCAGTCACTGATCACTGCCTGATAAACACGTGATCAGTGCCCGAACAGCCACGTCATCAGTGCATGCGCAGTCACGTGATCAGTGCATGATAGCCACGTGATCAGTGCGTTCACAGTCCCCTGATCAGCGCCTGTCAGTCACTGATCACTGCCTGATAAACACGTGATCAGTGCCCGAATAGCCACGTCATCAGTGCATGCGCAGTTACGTGATCAGTGCATGATAGCCACGTGATCAGTGTGTGCATAGTCCCATGATCAGCGCCTGTCAGTCACTGATCATTGCCTGATAAACACGTGATCAGTGCATGATGAGCCATGTGATCAGTGCCTGATCAGCCACGTCATCAGTGCATGCGCAGTCACGTCATCAGTGCATGATAACCACGTGATCAGTGCATGCTCAGTCACGTGATCTGGACTTGATCAGCCACATGATCAGTGCCTGCAGAGTCACGTGATCAGGGCCTGCTGAGCTGTGTGATTCCTGCCGGCTCATCTGCATGACAATTGCCATCTGAGCTGCGTGATTCCTGTCGGCTCATCTGCTTGACAACTGCCAGCTGAGCTGCGTGATTCCTGCCTGGTCACGTGCTTGATTATTGCCAGTTGAGCAGCATGATTCATCACTGCTGAGCTCCATGCTTATTGCCTGCTGATTGCGTGGTTCCTGTCTGCTCAGCTCTTTGAGTATTGCCTCCTGAGGTCCCTGTTCGGTCGCCACCTGCCGGGGACCAGCCCCAACTGATCCAGGGTATTCGAAGGAGAGATGGCCTAGGCGACTATTTATATGCTAATCAGAGATGTCAAGAATAATAGTATGAGGAGAGCTCAGTAGGAAAATTCGGTGGAGAAAAGAGACTGAGTAGCTTGGTTTACGCGGAAGACCAATCAAACTTCAAGACAAGAAGTTTGCACCACTTACGAAGGCCGCAGGCGCCCTCTCGAATAGCGAAAGGTGCCTCACCCTAGACACCTTCTCGAGTGGGTCTTAGCAGCCCAGGCATAATTAGTAAGCGTGGTGGGTTCCGCGCTCCAGATGGAGACTCAGCTGGAAGTTAAAGGGAAGAATGACAAGGAACTTTATGAATTGGAGCTCTAAGTTAACTCTTTGACAGAGAGAGCGAGATGGTGGTGGGGGACAGCACCCAGTGAAATCAGAGGTGAGAGCACAGCGCAATACAGTAGGCAGACTCCAGTTTTTTTGGGGGGGAGATGCTCCAGAATATCCGGGTGGACTCCTGAGGCTCGATCCCGCATTTGCGTATGCCGAGCCTCCTTCCTCATGACCTTTGTCCAGAGTGGATGCCTCCCCGGCTCCCGGCACATGATCAGTGCATGCTCAGTCACGATATCAGTGCCTGCTCAGCCACGTGATCACTGACGGCACAGTCACGTGATCAGCGCCTCTCAGTCACGGGATCACCGTATGATAAACACGTGATCAGTGAACGACCAGCCACGTGATCACTGCATGCGCGGTCAGGTGGTCAGTTCCTGATCAGCCACCTGATCAGTGCGTGCACAGTCCCCTGATCAGCGCCTGTCAGTCACTGATCACTGCCTGATAAACACGTGATCAGTGCCCGAACAGCCACGTCATCAGTGCATGCGAAGTCAAGTGATCAGTGCATGATAGCCACGTGATCAGTGCGTGCACAGTCCCATGATCAGCGCCTATCAGTCACTGATCATTGCCTGATAAACACGTGATCAGTGCATGATGAGCCATGTGATCAGTGCCTGATCAGCCACGTCATCAGTGCATGCGCAGTCACGTCATCAGTGCATGATAGCCACGTGACCAGTGCATGCTCAGTCACGTGATCTGGACTTGATCAGCCACGTGATCAGTGTCTGCAAAGTCACGTGATCAACACCTGCAGAGCTGTGTGTTTCCTGTCGGCTCATCTGCTTGACAATTGCCAGCTGAGCTGCGTGATTCCTGCCTAGTCACGTGCTTGATTATTGCCAGTTGAGCAGCATGATTCGTCACTGCTGAGCTCCATGCTTATTGCCTGCTGATTGCGTGGTTCCTGTCTGCTCAGCTCTTTGAGTATTGCCTCCTGAGGTCCCTGTTCGGTCGCCACCTGCCGGGGACCAGCCCCAAATGATCCAGGGTATTCGAAGGAGAGATGGCCTAGGCGACTATTTATATGCTAATCAGAGATGTCAAGAATAATAGTATGAGGAGAGCTCAGTAGGAAAATTCGGTGGAGAAAAGAGACTGAGTAGCTTGGTTTACGCGGAAGACCAATCAAACTTCAAGACAAGAAGTTTGCACCACTTACGTAGGCCGCAGGCGCCCTCTCGAATAGCGAAAGGTGCCTCACCCTAGACACCTTCTCGAGTGGGTCTTAGCAGCCCAGGCATAATTAGTAAGTGTGGTGGGTTCCGCACTCCAGATGGAGACTCAGCTGGAAGGTAAAGGGAAGAATGACAAGGAACTTTATGAATTGGAGCTGCAAGTTAACTCTTTGACAGAGAGAGCGAGATGGTGGTGGGGGACAGCCCCCAGTGAAATCAGATGTGAGAGCACAAAGCAATACAGTAGGCAGATTCTGGTTTTTTGGGGGGGAGATGCTCGAGAACATCCGGGTGGACTCCTGAGGCTCGATCCCGCATTTGCGTATGCCGAGCCTCCTTCCTCATGACCTTTGTCCAGAGTGGAATGCCTCCCCGGCTCCCGGCACATGATCAGTGCATGCTCAGTCACGATATCAGTGCCTGTTCAGCCACGTGATCACTGACGGCACAGTCACGTGATCAGCGCCTCTCAGTCACGTGATCACCGTATGATAAACACGTGATCAGTGAACGACCAGCCACGTGATCACTGCATGCGCGGTCAGGTGGTCAGTTCCTGATCAGCCACCTGATCAGTGCGTGCACAGTCCCCTGATCAGCGCCTGTCAGTCACTGATCACTGCCTGATAAACACGTGATCAGTGCCCGAACAGCCACGTCATCAGTGCATGGGCAGTCACGTGATCAGTGCATGATAGCCACGTGATCAGTGCGTTCACAGTCCCCTGATCAGCGCCTGTCAGTCACTGATCACTGCCTGATAAACACGTGATCAGTGCCCGAATAGCCACGTCATCAGTGCATGCGCAGTCACGTGATCAGTGCATGATAGCCACGTGATCAGTGCGTGCACAGTCCCATGATCAGTGCCTGTCAGTCACTGATCATTGCCTGATAAACCCGTGATCAGTGCATGATGAGCCATGTGATCAGTGCCTGATCAGTCACGTCATCAGTGCATGCGCAGTCACGTGATCTGTACTTGATCAGCCACGTGATCAGTGCCTGCAGAGTCACGTGATCAGGGCCTGCTGAGCTGCGTGATTCCTGCCGGCTCATCTGCATGACAATTGCCATCTGAGCTGCGTGATTCCTGTCGGCTCATCTGCTTGACAACTGCCAGCTGAGCTGCGTGATTCCTGCCTGGTCACGTGCTTGATTATTGCCAGTTGAGCAGCATGATTCATCACTGCTGAGCTCCATGCTTATTGCCTGCTGATTGCGTGGTTCCTGTCTGCTCAGCTCTTTGAGTATTGCCTCCTGAGGTCCCTGTTCGGTCGCCACCTGCTGGAGACCAGCCCCAACTGATCCAGCGTATTCGAAGGAGAGATGGCCTAGGCGACTATTTATATGCTAATCAGAGATGTCAAGAATAATAGTATGAGGAGAGCTCAGTAGGAAAATTCGGTGGAGAAAAGAGACTGAGTAGCTTGGTTTACGCGGAAGACCAATCAAACTTCAAGACAAGAAGTTTGCACCACTTACGTAGGCCGCAGGCGCCCTCTCGAATAGCGAAAGGTGCCTCACCCTAGACACCTTCTCGAGTGGGTCTTAGCAGCCCAGGCATAATTAGTAAGCGTGGTGGGTTCCGAGCTCCAGATGGAGACTCAGCTGGAAGGTAAAGGGAAGAATGACAAGGAACTTTATGAATTGGAGCTGTAAGTTAACTCTTTGACAGAGAGAGCGAGATGGTGGTGGGGGACAGCCCCCAGTGAAATCAGATGTGAGAGCACAAAGCAATACAGTAGGCAGACTCTGGTTTTTTTGGGGGGAGATGCTCGAGAACATCCGGGTGGACTCCTGAGGCTCGATCCCGCATTTGCGTATGCCGAGCCTCCTTCCTCATGACCTTTGTCCAGAGTGGAATGCCTCCCCGGCTCCCGGCACATGATCAGTGCATGCTCAGTCACGATATCAGTGCCTGTTCAGCCACGTGATCACTGACGGCACAGTCACGTGATCAGCGCCTCTCAGTCACGTGATCACCGTATGATAAACACGTGATCAGTGAACGACCAGCCACGTGATCACTGCATGCCCGGTCAGGTGGTCAGTTCCTGATCAGCCACCTGATCAGTGCGTGCACAGTCCCCTGATCAGCGCCTGTCAGTCACTGATCACTGCCTGATAAACACGTGATCAGTGCCCGAACAGCCACGTCATCAGTGCATGCGCAGTCACGTGATCAGTGCATGATAGCCACGTGATCAGTGCGTTCACAGTCCCCTGATCAGCGCCTGTCAGTCACTGATCACTGCCTGATAAACACGTGATCAGTGCCCGAATAGCCACGTCATCAGTGCATGCGCAGTCACGTGATCAGTGCATGATAGCCACGTGATCAGTGCGTGCACAGTCCCATGATCAGTGCCTGTCAGTCACTGATCATTGCCTGATAAACCCGTGATCAGTGCATGATGAGCCATGTGATCAGTGCCTGATCAGCCACGTCATCAGTGCATGCGCAGTCACGTCATCAGTGCATGATAGCCATGTGATCAGTGCATGCTCAGTCACGTGATCTGTACTTGATCAGCCACGTGATCAGGGCCTGCAGAGTCACGTGATCAGGGCCTGCTGAGCTGCGTGATTCCTGCCGGCTCATCTGCATGACAATTGCCAGCTGAGCTGCGTGATTCCTGTCGGCTCATCTGCTTGACAATTGCAAGCTGAGCTGCGTGATTCCTGCCTGGTCACGAGCTTGATTATTGCCAGTTGAGCAGAATGATTCGTCACTGCTGAGCTCCATGCTTATTGCCTGCTGAATGTGCGGTTCGTGTCTGCTCAGCTCTTTGAGTATCGCCTCCTGAGGTCCCTGTTCGGTCGCCACCTGCCGGGGACCAGCCCCAACTGATCCAGGGTATTCGAAGGAGAGATGGCCTAGGCGACTATTTATATGCTAATCAGAGATGTCAAGAATAATAGTCTGAGGAGAGGTCAGTAGGAAAATTCGGTGGAGAAAAGAGACTGAGTAGCTTGGTTTACGCGGAAGGCCAATCAAACTTCAAGACAAGAAGTTTGCACCACTTACGTAGGACGCAGGCGCCCTCTTGAATAGCGAAAGGTGCGTTACCCTAGACACCTTCTCGAGTGGGTCCTAGCAGCCCAGGAATAATTAGTAAGCGTGGTGGGTTCCGCGCTCCAGATGGAGACTCAGCTGGAAGTTAAAGGGAAGAATGAAAAGGAACTTTATGAATTGGAGCTGCAAGTTAACTCTTTGACAGAGAGAGCGAGATGGTGGTGGGGGACAGCCCCCAGTGAAATCAGAGGTGAGAGCACAAAGCAATACAGTAGGCAGACTCTGGTTTTTTTGAGGGGGAGATGCTCGACAATATCCGGGTGGACTCCTGAGGCTCGATCCCGCATTTGCGTATGCCGAGCCTCCTTCCTCATGACCTTTGTCCAGAGTGGAGTGCCTCCCCGGCTCCCGGCACATGATCAGTGCATGCTCAGTCACGATATCAGTGCCTGCTCAGCCACGTGATCACTGACGGCACAGTCACGTGATCAGCGCCTCTCAGTCACGTGATCACCGTATGATAAACACGTGATCAGTGAACGACCAGCCACGTGATCACTGCATGCGCGGTCAGGTGGTCAGTTCCTGATCAGCCACCTGATCAGTGCGTGCACAGTCCCCTGATCAGCGCCTGTCAGTCACTGATCACTGCCTGATAAACACGTGATCAGTGCCCGAACAGCCACGTCATCAGTGCATGCGCAGTCACGTGATCAGTGCATGATAGCCACGTGATCAGTGCGTTCACAGTCCCCTGATCAGCGCCTGTCAGTCACTGATCACTGCCTGATAAACACGTGATCAGTGCCCGAATAGCCACGTCATCAGTGCATGCGCAGTCACGTGATCAGTGCATGATAGCCACGTGATCAGTGCGTGCACAGTCCCATGATCAGTGCCTGTCAGTCACTGATCATTGCCTGATAAACTCGTGATCAGTGCATGATGAGCCATGTGATCAGTGCCTGATCAGCCACGTCATCAGTGCATGCGCAGTCACGTCATCAGTGCATGATAGCCACGTGATCAGTGCATGCTCAGTCACGTGATCTGTACTTGATCAGCCACGTGATCAGTGCCTGCAGAGTCACGTGATCAGGGCCTGCTGAGCTGCGTGATTCCTGCCGGCTCATCTGCATGACAATTGCCAGCTGAGCTGCGTGATTCCTGTCGGCTCATCTGCTTGACAATTGCAAGCTGAGCTGCGTGATTCCTGCCTTGTCACGTGCTTGATTATTGCCAGTTGAGCAGCATGATTCATCACTGCTGAGCTCCATGCTTATTGCCTGCTGATTGCGTGGTTCCTGTCTGCTCAGCTCTTTGAGTATCGCCTCCTGAGGTCCCTGTTCGGTCGCCACCTGCTGGAGACCAGCCCCAACTGATCCAGCGTATTCGAAGGAGAGATGGCCTAGGCGACTATTTATATGCTAATCAGAGATGTCAAGAATAATAGTCTGAGGAGAGGTCAGTAGGAAAATTCGGTGGAGAAAAGAGACTGAGTAGCTTGGTTTATGCGGAAGGCCAATCAAACTTCAAGACAAGAAGTTTGCACCACTTACGTAGGCCACAGGCGCCCTCTCGAATAGCGAAAGGTGCTTCACCCTAGACACCTTCTCGAGTGGGTCTTAGCAGCCCAGGCATAATTAGTAAGCGTGGTGGGTTCCGAGCTCCAGATGGAGACTCAGCTGGAAGGTAAAGGGAAGAATGACAAGGAACTTTATGAATTGGAGCTGTAAGTTAACTCTTTGACAGAGAGAGCGAGATGGTGGTGGGGGACAGCCCCCAGTGAAATCAGATGTGAGAGCACAAAGCAATACAGTAGGCAGACTCTGGTTTTTTTTGTGGGGGGGGGAGATGCTCGAGAACATCCGGGTGGACTCCTGAGGCTCGATCCCGCATTTGCGTATGCCGAGCCTCCTTCCTCATGACCTTTGTCCAGAGTGGAATGCCTCCCCGGCTCCCGGCACATGATCAGTGCATGCTCAGTCACGATATCAGTGCCTGTTCAGCCACGTGATCACTGACGGCACAGTCACGTGATCAGCGCCTCTCAGTCACGTGATCACCGTATGATAAACACGTGATCAGTGAACGACCAGCCACGTGATCACTGCATGCGAGGTCAGATGGTCAGTTCCTGATCAGCCACCTGATCAGTGCGTGCACAGTCCCCTGATCAGCGCCTGTCAGTCACTGATCACTGCCTGATAAACACGAGATCAGTGCCCGATCAGCCACGTCATCAGTGCATTCGCAGTCACGTGATCAGTGCATGATAGCCACGTGATCAGTGCGTTCACAGTCCCCTGATCAGCGCCTGTCAGTCACTGATCATTGCCTGATAAACCCGTGATCAGTGCATGATGAGCCATGTGATCAGTGCCTGATCAGCCACGTCATCAGTGCATGCGCAGTCACGTCATCAGTGCATGATAGCCACGTCATCAGTGCATGCGCAGTCACGTGATCAGTGCATGATAGCCACGTGATCAGTGCGTGCACAGTCCCATGATCAGTGCCTGTCAGTCACTGATCATTGCCTGATAAACCCGTGATCAGTGCATGATGAGCCATGTGATCAGTGCCTGATCAGCCACGTCATCAGTGCATGCGCAGTCACGTCATCAGTGCATGATAGCCATGTGATCAGTGCATGCTCAGTCACGTGATCTGTACTTGATCAGCCACGTGATCAGGGCCTGCAGAGTCACGTGATCAGGGCCTGCTGAGCTGCGTGATTCCTGCCGGCTCATCTGCATGACAATTGCCAGCTGAGCTGCGTGATTCCTGTCGGCTCATCTGCTTGACAATTGCAAGCTGAGCTGCGTGATTCCTGCCTGGTCACGTGCTTGATTATTGCCAGTTGAGCAGCATGATTCGTCACTGCTGAGCTCCATGCTTATTGCCTGCTGAATGGGCGGTTCGTGTCTGCTCAGCTCTTTGAGTATCGCCTCCTGAGGTCCCTGTTCGGTCGCCACCTGCCGGGGACCAGCCCCAACTGATCCAGGGTATTCGAAGGAGAGATGGCCTAGGCGACTATTTATATGCTAATCAGAGATGTCAAGAATAATAGTCTGAGGAGAGGTCAGTAGGAAAATTCGGTGGAGAAAAGAGACTGAGTAGCTTGGTTTAGGCGGAAGGCCAATCAAACTTCAAGACAAGAAGTTTGCACCACTTACGTAGGACGCAGGCGCCCTCTTGAATAGCGAAAGGTGCGTTACCCTAGACACCTTCTCGAGTGGGTCCTAGCAGCCCAGGAATAATTAGTAAGCGTGGTGGGTTCCGCGCTCCAGATGGAGACTCAGCTGGAAGTTAAAGGGAAGAATGAAAAGGAACTTTATGAATTGGAGCTGCAAGTTAACTCTTTGACAGAGAGAGCGAGATGGTGGTGGGGGACAGCCCCCAGTGAAATCAGAGGTGAGAGCACAAAGCAATACAGTAGGCAGACTCTGGTTTTTTTGAGGGGGAGATGCTCGAGAATATCCGGGTGGACTCCTGAGGCTCGATCCCGCATTTGCGTATGCCGAGCCTCCTTCCTCATGACCTTTGTCCAGAGTGGAGTGCCTCCCCGGCTCCCGGCACATGATCAGTGCATGCTCAGTCACGATATCAGTGCCTGCTCAGCCACGTGATCACTGACGGCACAGTCACGTGATTAGCGCCTCTCAGTCACGTGATCACAGTATGATAAACACGTGATCAGTGAACGACCAGCAACGTGATCACTGCATGCGCGGTCAGGTGGTCAGTTCCTGATCAGCCACCTGATCAGTGCGTGCACAGTCCCCTGATCAGCGCCTGTCAGTCACTGATCACTGCCTGATAAACACGTGATCAGTGCCCGAACAGCCACGTCATCAGTGCATGCGCAGTCACGTGGTCAGTGCATGATAGCCACGTGATCAGTGCGTGCATAGTCCCATGATCAGCGCCTGTCAGTCACTGATCATTGCCTGATAAACACGTGATCAGTGCATGATGAGCCATGTGATCAGTGCCTGATCAGCCACGTCATCAGTGCATGCGCAGTCACGTCATCAGTGCATGATAACCACGTGATCAGTGCATGCTCAGTCACGTGATCTGGACTTGATCAGCCACATGATCAGTGCCTGCAGAGTCACGTGATCAGGGCCTGCTGAGCTGTGTGATTCCTGCCGGCTCATCTGCATGACAATTGCCATCTGAGCTGCGTGATTCCTGTCGGCTCATCTGCTTGACAACTGCCAGCTGAGCTGCGTGATTCCTGCCTGGTCACGTGCTTGATTATTGCCAGTTGAGCAGCATGATTCATCACTGCTGAGCTCCATGCTTATTGCCTGCTGATTGCGTGGTTCGTGTCTGCTCAGCTCTTTGAGTATTGCCTCCTGAGGTCCCTGTTCGGTCGCCACCTGCCGGGGACCAGCCCCAACTGATCCAGGGTATTCGAAGGAGAGATGGCCTAGGCGACTATTTATATGCTAATCAGAGATGTCAAGAATAATAGTCTGAGGAGAGCTCAGTAGGAAAATTCGGTGGAGAAAAGAGACTGAGTAGCTTGGTTTACGCGGAAGACCAATCAAACTTTAAGACAAGAAGTTTGCACCACTTACGTAGGCCCCAGGCGCCCTCTCGAATAGCGAAAGGTGCCTCACCCTAGACACCTTCTCGAGTGGGTCTTAGCAGCCCAGGCATAATTAGTAAGCGTGGTGGGTTCCGAGCTCCAGATGGAGACTCAGCTGGAAGGTAAAGGGAAGAATGACAAGGAACTTTATGAATTGGAGCTGTAAGTTAACTCTTTGACAGAGAGAGCAAGATGGTGTTGGGGGACAGCCCCCAGTGAAATCAGAGGTGTGAGCACAAAGCAATACAGTAGGCAGACTCCGGTTTTTTGGGGGGAGATGCTCGAGAATATCCGGGTGGACTCCTGAGGCTCGATCCCTCATTTGCGTATGCCGAGCCTCCTTCCTCATGACCTTTGTCCAGAGTGGAATGCCTCCCCGGCTCCCGGCACATGATCAGTGCATGCTCAGTCACGATATCAGTGCCTGCTCAGCCATGTGATCACTGACGGCACAATCACGTGATCAGCGCCTCTCAGTCACGTGATCACCGTATGATAAATACGTGATCAGTGAACGACCAGCCACGTGATCACTGCATGCGCGTCAGGTGGTCAGTTCCTGATCAGCCACCTGATCAGTGCGTGCACAGTCCCCTGATCAGCGCCTGTCAGTCACTGATCACTGCCTGATAAACACGTGATCAGTGCCCGAACAGCCACGTCATCGGTGCATGCGCAGTCACTTGATCAGTGCATGATAGCCACGTGATCAGTTCGTACACAGTCCCATGATCAGCGCCTGTCAGTCACTGATCATTGCCTGATAAACACGTGATCAGTGCATGATGAGCCATGTGATCAGTGCCTGATCAGCCACGTCATCAGTGCATGCGCAGTCACGTCATCAGTGCATGATAGCCACGTGATCAGTGCATGCTCAGTCACATGATCTTGACTTGATCAGCCACGTGATCAGTGCATGATCAATTTCGTGATCAGTGCATGATCAGTCACGTGACCAGTACATGGTAGCTACCTGATCATTGCATGATCAGCCACGTGATCAGTGCATGATAGCCCCGTGATCAGTGCATGATCAGTCATGTGATACGTGTGTGATCAGCCACGTGATCAGTGCATGATATGCACGTGATCAGTAAATGATAGCCACGTGATCAGTGCATGATAACCACGTGATCAGTACAGGATCATTCACGTGATACGTGTTTGATCAGCCACGTGATCAGTGCATGATGAGTCAGGTGATCAGTGCAGGATTAATTTCGTGATCAGTGCATGATCAGTCACGTGACCAGTACATGGTTGCTACATGATCATTGCATGATCAGCCACGTGATCAGTGCCTGATAGCCACGTGATCAGTGCGTGATCAGTCACGTGATCAGTACATGATCAGTCACGTGAGCAGTGCATGATCATTTACATGATCTGTGCATGATCAGTCACGTGACCAGTATATGGTAGCTACGTGAACATTGCATGAGCAGCCAGGTGAAAAGTGCATGATAGCCACCTGATGTGTGCATGATCAGTTACGTGAGCAGAATATGATCAGCCACGTGATCAGTGCATGAGTGCCACGTGATCAGTGCATGATCAGTCACGTGACAGGTGTGTGATAAGCCACGTGAACAGTGCATGTTCAGCCAGTGATCAGAGCATGATATCCACGTGATCAGTGCATGATCAGTTACGTGAACAGTGTATGATCAGCCACGTGAGCAGTGCCTGGTCAGACACGTGAACAGTGTATGAGCAAACACGTGATCAGTGCATGATGAGCCATGTGATCAGTGCCTGATCAGCCACGTCATCAGTGCATGCACAGTCACGTCATCAGTGCATGATAGCCACGTGATCAGTGCATGCTGAGTCACGTGATCTGTACTTGATCAGCCACGTGATCAGTGCCTGCGGAGTCACGTGATCAGGGCCTGCTGAGCTGCGTGATTCCTGTCGGCTCATTTGCTTGACAATTGCCAGCTGAGCTGCGTGATTCCTGCCTGGTCACATGCTTGATTATTGCCAGTTGAGCAGCATGATTCGTCACTGCTGAGCTCCATGCTTATTGCCTGCTGAATGCGCGGTTTGTGTCTGCTCCGCTCTTTGAGTATTGCCTCCTGAGGTCTCTGTTCGGTCGCCACCTGCCGGGGACCAGCCCCAACTGATCCAGGGTATTCGAAGGAGAGATGGCCTAGGCGACTATTTATATGCTTATCAGAGATGTCAAGAATAATAGTATGAGGAGAGCTCAGTAGGAAAATTCGGTGGAGAAAAGACACTGAGTAGCTTGGTTTACGCGGAAGACCAATCAAATTTCAAGACAAGAAGTTTGCACCACTTACGTAGATGGCAGGCGCCCTCTCGAATAGCGAAATGTGCCTCACCCTAGACACCTACTCGAGTGGGTCTTAGCAGCCCAGGCATAATTAGTAAGCGTGGTGGATTCCACACTCCAGATGGAGACTCAGCTGGAAGTTAAAGGGAAGAATGACAAGAAACTTTATGAATTGGAGCTGTAAGTTAACTCTTTGACAGAGAGAGTGAGATGGTGGTGGGGGACAGCCCCCAGTGAAATCAGAGGTGAGAGCACAAAGCACTACAGTAGGCAGACTCCGGTTTTTTTGGGGGGAGATGCTCGAGAATATCCGGGTGGACTCCTGAGGCTCGATCCCGCATTTGCATATGCCGAGCCTCCTTCCTCATGACCTTTGTCCAGAGTGGAATGCCTCCCCGGCTCCCGGCACATGATCAGTGCATGGTCAGTCACGATATCAGGGCCTGCTCAGCCACGTGATCACTAACGGCACAGTCACGTGATCAGCGCCTCTCAGTCACGTGATCACCGTATGATAAACACGTGATCAGTGAACGACCAGCCACGTGATCACTGCATGCGCAGTCCGGTGGTCAGTTCCTGATCAGCCACCTGATCAGTGCGTGCACAGTCCCCTGATCAGCGCCTGTCAGTCACTGATCACTGCCTGATAAACACGTGATCAGTGCCCGAACAGCCACGTCATCGGTGCATGGGCAGTCACGTGATCAGTGCATGATAACCACGTGATCAGTGCGTGCCCAGTCCCATGATCAGCGCCTATCAGTCACTGATCATTGCCTGATAAACACGTGATCAGTGCATGATGAGCCATGTGATCAGTGCCTGATCAGCCGCGTCATCAGTGCATGCGCACTCACGTCATCAGTGCGTGATAGCCACGTGATCAGTGCATGCTCAGTCACGTTTTCTGGACTTGATCAGCCACATGATCTGTGCCTGCAGAGTCACGTGATCAGGGCCTGCTGAGCTGTGTGATTCCTGCCGGCTCATCTGCATGACAATTGCCATCTGAGCTGCGTGATTCCTGTCGGCTCATCTGCTTGACAATTGCCAGCTGAGCTGCGTGATTCCTGCCTGGTCACGTGCTTGATTATTGCCAGTTGAGCAGCATGATTCATCACTGCTGAGCTCCATGCTTATTGCCTGCTGAGCTGCATGATTCCTGCCTGCTCAGCTTCTTGATTATTGCATGCTGAGCTGCGTGATTCCTGTTTGCTCAGCTCCATGATTATTGCCTGCTGAGCTGCGTGATTCCTGCTTGCTCAGCTCCATGATTTTTGCTTGCTGAGCTGCATAATAAGTGCCTGCTCAGTCCCCAGAGAGGAGCCGGCTGAATCACGTGATTAGAGTCTGCTTATCCAGTTCATTACAGCCTTCAGCTCCAATTATTATTGCCTGCTAAGTTGCGTGATTCCTGCCTGCTCAGGTCCGTGAGTATTGCCTGCTGAGTTGCGTGATTCCTGCCAGCTCAGCTCCATGATTATTGCCTGCTGAGCTGCGCGATTCCTGACTGCTAGCTTCTTGCTTATTGGCTGCTGAGCTGCCTGATTCCTGCCTGCTCTGCTTCTTGATTATTGCCTGCTGAGCTGCGTGATTCCTGCTTGCTCAGCTCCAGGATTATTGCCTGCGGAGCTGCGTGATTCGTGCCTGCTCAGCTCCTTGATTACTGTCTGCTGAGCTGCGTGATTCCTGCCTGCTCAGCTCCAGGAGTATTGTCTGCTGGGCTGCAAGATTCGTGTGTGCTCAGTCACGGGTGTCAAGCCTGCTGAGTCACGTGTTTAGAGTCTGCTTAGCCACTTAATGGCAGTCTGCTCAGCTCCTTGATTTTTGCCAGCTGAGCTGCGAGATTCGTGCCTGCTCAGCTCCTTGATCTTTGCCTGCTGAGCTGAGTGATTCCTGCCTGCTCAGCTCCATGAGTATTGCCTGCTGAGCTGCATGATTGGTGTCTGCTGAGCTGCACCATTGGTGTCTGCTGAGCTGCCCAAATTGTGTCTGCTCAGTCACGGGTGTAGAGCCTGCTGCGTCACGTGTTTAGAGTCTGCTTAACCACTTCATTACAGTTTGCTCAGCTCCTTGACGATTTCCTGCTCCTCTCCGTGATTAGTGCCCTCTTAGCCAAGTGATTAGTGCCTGCTCAGCTCTTTGATTATTGCCTCCTGAAGCACGTGATCAGTGCATGATAGCCACGTGATCAGCGCCTCTCAGTCACGTGATCAGCGCCCCTCAGTCACGTGATCAGCGCCTCTCAGTCACGTGATCAGTGCCTCTCAGTCACGTGATCAGTGCCTCTCAGTCACGTGATCAGTGCCTCTCAGTCACGTGATCAGTGCATGCTCAGCCACGTGATCAGGGCCTGCTCAGTCACGTGATCAGGGTGTGCTGAATCAAGGGATTAGCGCTTGCTCAGCTGCATGCTTAATCCCTGCTCAGCTGCCTGACTCGTGCCTGATCAGCTGTGTGATTAGTCCCTGCTCAGCTGCGTGATTAGTGCCTGCTCAAGACCGGGTTAGGAGCCGGCTGAGTGACGTGATTAGAGTCTGCTTAGCCACTTCATTACAGTCTGCTCAGCTCCATGATTATTGCCTGCTAAGCTGCGTGATTCCTGCCTGCTCAGCTTCTTGATTATTGCCTGCTGAGCTGCGTGATTCCTGCCTGCTCAGCTTCTTGATTATTGCATGCTGAGCTGCGTGATTCCTGTTTGCTCAGCTCCATGATTATTGCCTGCTGAGCTGCGTGATTCCTGCTTGCTCAGCTCCATGATTTTTGCTTGCTGAGCTGCATAATAAGTGCCTGCTCAGTCCCCAGAGAGGAGCCGGCTGAATCACGTGATTAGAGTCTGCTTATCCAGTTCATTACAGCCTTCAGCTCCAATTATTATTGCCTGCTAAGTTGCGTGATTCCTGCCTGCTCAGGTCCGTGAGTATTGCCTGCTGAGTTGCGTGATTCCTGCCAGCTCAGCTCCATGATTATTGCCTGCTGAGCTGCGCGATTCCTGACTGCTAGCTTCTTGCTTATTGGCTGCTGAGCTGCCTGATTCCTGCCTGCTCTGCTTCTTGATTATTGCCTGCTGAGCTGCGTGATTCCTGCTTGCTCAGCTCCAGGATTATTGCCTGCGGAGCTGCGTGATTCGTGCCTGCTCAGCTCCTTGATTACTGTCTGCTGAGCTTCGTGATTCCTGCCTGCTCAGCTCCAGGAGTATTGTCTGCTGGGCTGCAAGATTCGTGTGTGCTCAGTCACGGGTGTCAAGCCTGCTGAGTCACGTGTTTAGAGTCTGCTTAGCCACTTAATGGCAGTCTGCTCAGCTCCTTGATTTTTGCCAGCTGAGCTGCGAGATTCGTGCCTGCTCAGCTCCTTGATCTTTGCCTGCTGAGCTGAGTGATTCCTGCCTGCTCAGCTCCATGAGTATTGCCTGCTGAGCTGCATGATTGGTGTCTGCTGAGCTGCACCATTGGTGTCTGCTGAGCTGCCCAAATTGTGTCTGCTCAGTCACGGGTGTAGAGCCTACTGCGTCACGTGTTTAGAGTCTGCTTAACCACTTCATTACAGTTTGCTCAGCTCCTTGACGATTTCCTGCTCCTCTCCGTGATTAGTGCCCTCTTAGCCAAGTGATTAGTGCCTGCTCAGCTCTTTGATTATTGCCTCCTGAAGCACGTGATCAGTGCATGATAGCCACGTGATCAGCGCCTCTCAGTCACGTGATCAGCGCCTCAGTCACGTGATCAGCGCCTCTCAGTCACGTGATCAGTGCCTCTCAGTCACGTGATCAGTGCATGCTCAGTCACGTGATCAGTGCCTCTCAGTCACGTGATCAGTGCCTCTCAGTCACGTGATCAGTGCATGCTCAGTCACGTGATCAGTGCATGCTCAGCCACGTGATCAGGGCCTGCTCAGTCACGTGATCAGGGTCTGCTGAATCAAGGGATTAGCGCTTGCTCAGCTGCATGCTTAATCCCTGCTCAGCTGCCTGACTCGTGCCTGATCAGCTGTGTGATTAGTCCCTGCTCAGCTGCGTGATTAGTGCCTGCTCAAGACCGGGTTAGGAGCCGGCTGAGTGACGTGATTAGAGTCTGCTTAGCCACTTCATTACAGTCTGCTCAGCTCCATGATTATTGCCTGCTAAGCTGCGTGATTCCTGCCTGCTCAGCTTCTTGATTATTGCCTGCTGAGCTGCGTGATTCCTGCTTGCTCAGCTCCATATTTATTGCCTGCTGAGCTGCGTGATTCCTGCCTGCTCAGCTTCTTGATTATTGCATGCTGAGCTGCGTGATTCCTGTTTGCTCAGCTCCATGATTATTGCCTGCTGAGCTGCGTGATTCCTGCTTGCTCAGCTCCATGATTTTTGCTTGCTGAGCTGCATAATAAGTGCCTGCTCAGTCCCCAGAGAGGAGCCGGCTGAATCACGTGATTAGAGTCTGCTTATCCAGTTCATTACAGCCTTCAGCTCCAATTATTATTGCCTGCTAAGTTGCGTGATTCCTGCCTGCTCAGGTCCGTGAGTATTGCCTGCTGAGTTGCGTGATTCCTGCCAGCTCAGCTCCATGATTATTGCCTGCTGAGCTGCGCGATTCCTGACTGCTAGCTTCTTGCTTATTGGCTGCTGAGCTGCCTGATTCCTGCCTGCTCTGCTTCTTGATTATTGCCTGCTGAGCTGCGTGATTCCTGCTTGCTCAGCTCCAGGATTATTGCCTGCGGAGCTGCGTGATTCGTGCCTGCTCAGCTCCTTGATTACTGTCTGCTGAGCTGCGTGATTCCTGCCTGCTCAGCTCCAGGAGTATTGTCTGCTGGGCTGCAAGATTCGTGTGTGCTCAGTCACGGGTGTCAAGCCTGCTGAGTCACGTGTTTAGAGTCTGCTTAGCCACTTAATGGCAGTCTGCTCAGCTCCTTGATTTTTGCCAGCTGAGCTGCGAGATTCGTGCCTGCTCAGCTCCTTGATCTTTGCCTGCTGAGCTGAGTGATTCCTGCCTGCTCAGCTCCATGAGTATTGCCTGCTGAGCTGCATGATTGGTGTCTGCTGAGCTGCACCATTGGTGTCTGCTGAGCTGCCCAAATTGTGTCTGCTCAGTCACGGGTGTAGAGCCTGCTGCGTCACGTGTTTAGAGTCTGCTTAACCACTTCATTACAGTTTGCTCAGCTCCTTGACGATTTCCTGCTCCTCTCCGTGATTAGTGCCCTCTTAGCCAAGTGATTAGTGCCTGCTCAGCTCTTTGATTATTGCCTCCTGAAGCACGTGATCAGTGCATGATAGCCACGTGATCAGCGCCTCTCAGTCACGTGATCAGCGCCCCTCAGTCACGTGATCAGCGCCTCTCAGTCACGTGATCAGTGCCTCTCAGTCACGTGATCAGTGCATGCTCAGTCACGTGATCAGTGCCTCTCAGTCACGTGATCAGTGCCTCTCAGTCACGTGATCAGTGCATGCTCAGTCACGTGATCAGTGCATGCTCAGCCACGTGATCAGGGCCTGCTCAGTCACGTGATCAGGGTCTGCTGAATCAAGGGATTAGCGCTTGCTCAGCTGCATGCTTAATCCCTGCTCAGCTGCCTGACTCATGCCTGATCAGCTGTGTGATTAGTCCCTGCTCAGCTGCGTGATTAGTGCCTGCTCAAGACCGGGTTAGGAGCCGGCTGAGTGACGTGATTAGAGTCTGCTTAGCCACTTCATTACAGTCTGCTCAGCTCCATGATTATTGCCTGCTAAGCTGCGTGATTCCTGCCTGCTCAGCTTCTTGATTATTGCCTGCTGAGCTGCGTGATTCCTGCTTGCTCAGCTCCATATTTATTGCCTGCTGAGCTGCGTGATTCCTGCCTGCTCAGCTTCTTGATTATTGCATGCTGAGCTGCGTGATTCCTGTTTGCTCAGCTCCATGATTATTGCCTGCTGAGCTGCGTGATTCCTGCTTGCTCAGCTCCATGATTTTTGCTTGCTGAGCTGCATAATAAGTGCCTGCTCAGTCCCCAGAGAGGAGCCGGCTGAATCACGTGATTAGAGTCTGCTTATCCAGTTCATTACAGCCTTCAGCTCCAATTATTATTGCCTGCTAAGTTGCGTGATTCCTGCCTGCTCAGGTCCGTGAGTATTGCCTGCTGAGTTGCGTGATTCCTGCCAGCTCAGCTCCATGATTATTGCCTGCTGAGCTGCGCGATTCCTGACTGCTAGCTTCTTGCTTATTGGCTGCTGAGCTGCCTGATTCCTGCCTGCTCTGCTTCTTGATTATTGCCTGCTGAGCTGCGTGATTCCTGCTTGCTCAGCTCCAGGATTATTGCCTGCGGAGCTGCGTGATTCGTGCCTGCTCAGCTCCTTGATTACTGTCTGCTGAGCTGCGTGATTCCTGCCTGCTCAGCTCCAGGAGTATTGTCTGCTGGGCTGCAAGATTCGTGTGTGCTCAGTCACGGGTGTCAAGCCTGCTGAGTCACGTGTTTAGAGTCTGCTTAGCCACTTAATGGCAGTCTGCTCAGCTCCTTGATTTTTGCCAGCTGAGCTGCGAGATTCGTGCCTGCTCAGCTCCTTGATCTTTGCCTGCTGAGCTGAGTGATTCCTGCCTGCTCAGCTCCATGAGTATTGCCTGCTGAGCTGCATGATTGGTGTCTGCTGAGCTGCACCATTGGTGTCTGCTGAGCTGCCCAAATTGTGTCTGCTCAGTCACGGGTGTAGAGCCTGCTGCGTCACGTGTTTAGAGTCTGCTTAACCACTTCATTACAGTTTGCTCAGCTCCTTGACGATTTCCTGCTCCTCTCCGTGATTAGTGCCCTCTTAGCCAAGTGATTAGTGCCTGCTCAGCTCTTTGATTATTGCCTCCTGAAGCACGTGATCAGTGCATGATAGCCACGTGATCAGCGCCTCTCAGTCACGTGATCAGCGCCCCTCAGTCACGTGATCAGCGCCTCTCAGTCACGTGATCAGTGCCTCTCAGTCACGTGATCAGTGCCTCTCAGTCACGTGATCAGTGCCTCTCAGTCACGTGATCAGTGCATGCTCAGCCACGTGATCAGGGCCTGCTCAGTCACGTGATCAGGGTCTGCTGAATCAAGGGATTAGCGCTTGCTCAGCTGCATGCTTAATCCCTGCTCAGCTGCCTGACTCGTGCCTGATCAGCTGTGTGATTAGTCCCTGCTCAGCTGCGTGATTAGTGCCTGCTCAAGACCGGGTTAGGAGCCGGCTGAGTGACGTGATTAGAGTCTGCTTAGCCACTTCATTACAGTCTGCTCAGCTCCATGATTATTGCCTGCTAAGCTGCGTGATTCCTGCCTGCTCAGCTTCTTGATTATTGCCTGCTGAGCTGCGTGATTCCTGCCTGCTCAGCTTCTTGATTATTGCATGCTGAGCTGCGTGATTCCTGTTTGCTCAGCTCCATGATTATTGCCTGCTGAGCTGCGTGATTCCTGCTTGCTCAGCTCCATGATTTTTGCTTGCTGAGCTGCATAATAAGTGCCTGCTCAGTCCCCAGAGAGGAGCCGGCTGAATCACGTGATTAGAGTCTGCTTATCCAGTTCATTACAGCCTTCAGCTCCAATTATTATTGCCTGCTAAGTTGCGTGATTCCTGCCTGCTCAGGTCCGTGAGTATTGCCTGCTGAGTTGCGTGATTCCTGCTGCTGCAGCTGCTGAGCTGCCTGATTCCTGCCTGCTCTGCTTCTTGATTATTGCCTGCTGAGCTGCGTGATTCCTGCTTGCTCAGCTCCAGGATTATTGCCTGCGGAGCTGCGTGATTCGTGCCTGCTCAGCTCCTTGATTACTGTCTGCTGAGCTGCGTGATTCCTGCCTGCTCAGCTCCAGGAGTATTGTCTGCTGGGCTGCAAGATTCGTGTGTGCTCAGTCACGGGTGTCAAGCCTGCTGAGTCACGTGTTTAGAGTCTGCTTAGCCACTTAATGGCAGTCTGCTCAGCTCCTTGATTTTTGCCAGCTGAGCTGCGAGATTCGTGCCTGCTCAGCTCCTTGATCTTTGCCTGCTGAGCTGAGTGATTCCTGCCTGCTCAGCTCCATGAGTATTGCCTGCTGAGCTGCATGATTGGTGTCTGCTGAGCTGCACCATTGGTGTCTGCTGAGCTGCCCAAATTGTGTCTGCTCAGTCACGGGTGTAGAGCCTGCTGCGTCACGTGTTTAGAGTCTGCTTAACCACTTCATTACAGTTTGCTCAGCTCCTTGACGATTTCCTGCTCCTCTCCGTGATTAGTGCCCTCTTAGCCAAGTGATTAGTGCCTGCTCAGCTCTTTGATTATTGCCTCCTGAAGCACGTGATCAGTGCATGATAGCCACGTGATCAGCGCCTCTCAGTCACGTGATCAGCGCCCCTCAGTCACGTGATCAGCGCCTCTCAGTCACGTGATCAGTGCCTCTCAGTCACGTGATCAGTGCATGCTCAGTCACGTGATCAGTGCCTCTCAGTCACGTGATCAGTGCCTCTCAGTCACGTGATCAGTGCATGCTCAGTCACGTGATCAGTGCATGCTCAGCCACGTGATCAGGGCCTGCTCAGTCACGTGATCAGGGTCTGCTGAATCAAGGGATTAGCGCTTGCTCAGCTGCATGCTTAATCCCTGCTCAGCTGCCTGACTCGTGCCTGATCAGCTGTGTGATTAGTCCCTGCTCAGCTGCGTGATTAGTGCCTGCTCAAGACCGGGTTAGGAGCCGGCTGAGTGACGTGATTAGAGTCTGCTTAGCCACTTCATTACAGTCTGCTCAGCTCCATGATTATTGCCTGCTAAGCTGCGTGATTCCTGCCTGCTCAGCTTCTTGATTATTGCCTGCTGAGCTGCGTGATTCCTGCTTGCTCAGCTCCATATTTATTGCCTGCTGAGCTGCGTGATTCCTGCCTGCTCAGCTTCTTGATTATTGCATGCTGAGCTGCGTGATTCCTGTTTGCTCAGCTCCATGATTATTGCCTGCTGAGCTGCGTGATTCCTGCTTGCTCAGCTCCATGATTTTTGCTTGCTGAGCTGCATAATAAGTGCCTGCTCAGTCCCCAGAGAGGAGCCGGCTGAATCACGTGATTAGAGTCTGCTTATCCAGTTCATTACAGCCTTCAGCTCCAATTATTATTGCCTGCTAAGTTGCGTGATTCCTGCCTGCTCAGGTCCGTGAGTATTGCCTGCTGAGTTGCGTGATTCCTGCCAGCTCAGCTCCATGATTATTGCCTGCTGAGCTGCGCGATTCCTGACTGCTAGCTTCTTGCTTATTGGCTGCTGAGCTGCCTGATTCCTGCCTGCTCTGCTTCTTGATTATTGCCTGCTGAGCTGCGTGATTCCTGCTTGCTCAGCTCCAGGATTATTGCCTGCGGAGCTGCGTGATTCGTGCCTGCTCAGCTCCTTGATTACTGTCTGCTGAGCTGCGTGATTCCTGCCTGCTCAGCTCCAGGAGTATTGTCTGCTGGGCTGCAAGATTCGTGTGTGCTCAGTCACGGGTGTCAAGCCTGCTGAGTCACGTGTTTAGAGTCTGCTTAGCCACTTAATGGCAGTCTGCTCAGCTCCTTGATTTTTGCCAGCTGAGCTGCGAGATTCGTGCCTGCTCAGCTCCTTGATCTTTGCCTGCTGAGCTGAGTGATTCCTGCCTGCTCAGCTCCATGAGTATTGCCTGCTGAGCTGCATGATTGGTGTCTGCTGAGCTGCACCATTGGTGTCTGCTGAGCTGCCCAAATTGTGTCTGCTCAGTTACGGGTGTAGAGCCTGCTGCGTCACGTGTTTAGAGTCTGCTTAACCACTTCATTACAGTTTGCTCAGCTCCTTGACGATTTCCTGCTCCTCTCCGTGATTAGTGCCCTCTTAGCCAAGTGATTAGTGCCTGCTCAGCTCTTTGATTATTGCCTCCTGAAGCACGTGATCAGTGCATGATAGCCACGTGATCAGCGCCTCTCAGTCACGTGATCAGCGCCCTCAGTCACGTGATCAGCGCCTCTCAGTCACGTGATCAGTGCCTCTCAGTCACGTGATCAGTGCATGCTCAGTCACGTGATCAGTGCCTCTCAGTCACGTGATCAGTGCCTCTCAGTCACGTGATCAGTGCATGCTCAGTCACGTGATCAGTGCATGCTCAGCCACGTGATCAGGGCCTGCTCAGTCACGTGATCAGGGTCTGCTGAATCAAGGGATTAGCGCTTGCTCAGCTGCATGCTTAATCCCTGCTCAGCTGCCTGACTCGTGCCTGATCAGCTGTGTGATTAGTCCCTGCTCAGCTGCGTGATTAGTGCCTGCTCAAGACCGGGTTAGGAGCCGGCTGAGTGACGTGATTAGAGTCTGCTTAGCCACTTCATTACAGTCTGCTCAGCTCCATGATTATTGCCTGCTAAGCTGCGTGATTCCTGCCTGCTCAGCTTCTTGATTATTGCCTGCTGAGCTGCGTGATTCCTGCTTGCTCAGCTCCATATTTATTGCCTGCTGAGCTGCGTGATTCCTGCCTGCTCAGCTTCTTGATTATTGCATGCTGAGCTGCGTGATTCCTGTTTGCTCAGCTCCATGATTATTGCCTGCTGAGCTGCGTGATTCCTGCTTGCTCAGCTCCATGATTTTTGCTTGCTGAGCTGCATAATAAGTGCCTGCTCAGTCCCCAGAGAGGAGCCGGCTGAATCACGTGATTAGAGTCTGCTTATCCAGTTCATTACAGCCTTCAGCTCCAATTATTATTGCCTGCTAAGTTGCGTGATTCCTGCCTGCTCAGGTCCGTGAGTATTGCCTGCTGAGTTGCGTGATTCCTGCCAGCTCAGCTCCATGATTATTGCCTGCTGAGCTGCGCGATTCCTGACTGCTAGCTTCTTGCTTATTGGCTGCTGAGCTGCCTGATTCCTGCCTGCTCTGCTTCTTGATTATTGCCTGCTGAGCTGCGTGATTCCTGCTTGCTCAGCTCCAGGATTATTGCCTGCGGAGCTGCGTGATTCGTGCCTGCTCAGCTCCTTGATTACTGTCTGCTGAGCTGCGTGATTCCTGCCTGCTCAGCTCCAGGAGTATTGTCTGCTGGGCTGCAAGATTCGTGTGTGCTCAGTCACGGGTGTCAAGCCTGCTGAGTCACGTGTTTAGAGTCTGCTTAGCCACTTAATGGCAGTCTGCTCAGCTCCTTGATTTTTGCCAGCTGAGCTGCGAGATTCGTGCCTGCTCAGCTCCTTGATCTTTGCCTGCTGAGCTGAGTGATTCCTGCCTGCTCAGCTCCATGAGTATTGCCTGCTGAGCTGCATGATTGGTGTCTGCTGAGCTGCACCATTGGTGTCTGCTGAGCTGCCCAAATTGTGTCTGCTCAGTCACGGGTGTAGAGCCTGCTGCGTCACGTGTTTAGAGTCTGCTTAACCACTTCATTACAGTTTGCTCAGCTCCTTGACGATTTCCTGCTCCTCTCCGTGATTAGTGCCCTCTTAGCCAAGTGATTAGTGCCTGCTCAGCTCTTTGATTATTGCCTCCTGAAGCACGTGATCAGTGCATGATAGCCACGTGATCAGCGCCTCTCAGTCACGTGATCAGCGCCTCTCAGTCACGTGATCAGTGCATGCTCAGTCACGTGATCAGTGCCTCTCAGTCACGTGATCAGTGCCTCTCAGTCACGTGATCAGTGCATGCTCAGTCACGTGATCAGTGCATGCTCAGCCACGTGATCAGGGCCTGCTCAGTCACGTGATCAGGGTCTGCTGAATCAAGGGATTAGCGCTTGCTCAGCTGCATGCTTAATCCCTGCTCAGCTGCCTGACTCGTGCCTGATCAGCTGTGTGATTAGTCCCTGCTCAGCTGCGTGATTAGTGCCTGCTCAAGACCGGGTTAGGAGCCGGCTGAGTGACGTGATTAGAGTCTGCTTAGCCACTTCATTACAGTCTGCTCAGCTCCATGATTATTGCCTGCTAAGCTGCGTGATTCCTGCCTGCTCAGCTTCTTGATTATTGCCTGCTGAGCTGCGTGATTCCTGCTTGCTCAGCTCCATATTTATTGCCTGCTGAGCTGCGTGATTCCTGCCTGCTCAGCTTCTTGATTATTGCATGCTGAGCTGCGTGATTCCTGTTTGCTCAGCTCCATGATTATTGCCTGCTGAGCTGCGTGATTCCTGCTTGCTCAGCTCCATGATTTTTGCTTGCTGAGCTGCATAATAAGTGCCTGCTCAGTCCCCAGAGAGGAGCCGGCTGAATCACGTGATTAGAGTCTGCTTATCCAGTTCATTACAGCCTTCAGCTCCAATTATTATTGCCTGCTAAGTTGCGTGATTCCTGCCTGCTCAGGTCCGTGAGTATTGCCTGCTGAGTTGCGTGATTCCTGCCAGCTCAGCTCCATGATTATTGCCTGCTGAGCTGCGCGATTCCTGACTGCTAGCTTCTTGCTTATTGGCTGCTGAGCTGCCTGATTCCTGCCTGCTCTGCTTCTTGATTATTGCCTGCTGAGCTGCGTGATTCCTGCTTGCTCAGCTCCAGGATTATTGCCTGCGGAGCTGCGTGATTCGTGCCTGCTCAGCTCCTTGATTACTGTCTGCTGAGCTGCGTGATTCCTGCCTGCTCAGCTCCAGGAGTATTGTCTGCTGGGCTGCAAGATTCGTGTGTGCTCAGTCACGGGTGTCAAGCCTGCTGAGTCACGTGTTTAGAGTCTGCTTAGCCACTTAATGGCAGTCTGCTCAGCTCCTTGATTTTTGCCAGCTGAGCTGCGAGATTCGTGCCTGCTCAGCTCCTTGATCTTTGCCTGCTGAGCTGAGTGATTCCTGCCTGCTCAGCTCCATGAGTATTGCCTGCTGAGCTGCATGATTGGTGTCTGCTGAGCTGCACCATTGGTGTCTGCTGAGCTGCCCAAATTGTGTCTGCTCAGTCACGGGTGTAGAGCCTGCTGCGTCACGTGTTTAGAGTCTGCTTAAGCACTTCATTACAGTTTGCTCAGCTCCTTGACGATTTCCTGCTCCTCTCCGTGATTAGTGCCCTCTTAGCCAAGTGATTAGTGCCTGCTCAGCTCTTTGATTATTGCCTCCTGAAGCACGTGATCAGTGCATGATAGCCACGTGATCAGCGCCTCTCAGTCACGTGATCAGCGCCTCAGTCACGTGATCAGCGCCTCTCAGTCACGTGATCAGTGCCTCTCAGTCACGTGATCAGTGCATGCTCAGTCACGTGATCAGTGCCTCTCAGTCACGTGATCAGTGCCTCTCAGTCACGTGATCAGTGCATGCTCAGTCACGTGATCAGTGCATGCTCAGCCACGTGATCAGGGCCTGCTCAGTCACGTGATCAGGGTCTGCTGAATCAAGGGATTAGCGCTTGCTCAGCTGCATGCTTAATCCCTGCTCAGCTGCCTGACTCGTGCCTGATCAGCTGTGTGATTAGTCCCTGCTCAGCTGCGTGATTAGTGCCTGCTCAAGACCGGGTTAGGAGCCGGCTGAGTGACGTGATTAGAGTCTGCTTAGCCACTTCATTACAGTCTGCTCAGCTCCATGATTATTGCCTGCTAAGCTGCGTGATTCCTGCCTGCTCAGCTTCTTGATTATTGCCTGCTGAGCTGCGTGATTCCTGCTTGCTCAGCTCCATATTTATTGCCTGCTGAGCTGCGTGATTCCTGCCTGCTCAGCTTCTTGATTATTGCATGCTGAGCTGCGTGATTCCTGTTTGCTCAGCTCCATGATTATTGCCTGCTGAGCTGCGTGATTCCTGCTTGCTCAGCTCCATGATTTTTGCTTGCTGAGCTGCATAATAAGTGCCTGCTCAGTCCCCAGAGAGGAGCCGGCTGAATCACGTGATTAGAGTCTGCTTATCCAGTTCATTACAGCCTTCAGCTCCAATTATTATTGCCTGCTAAGTTGCGTGATTCCTGCCTGCTCAGGTCCGTGAGTATTGCCTGCTGAGTTGCGTGATTCCTGCCAGCTCAGCTCCATGATTATTGCCTGCTGAGCTGCGCGATTCCTGACTGCTAGCTTCTTGCTTATTGGCTGCTGAGCTGCCTGATTCCTGCCTGCTCTGCTTCTTGATTATTGCCTGCTGAGCTGCGTGATTCCTGCTTGCTCAGCTCCAGGATTATTGCCTGCGGAGCTGCGTGATTCGTGCCTGCTCAGCTCCTTGATTACTGTCTGCTGAGCTGCGTGATTCCTGCCTGCTCAGCTCCAGGAGTATTGTCTGCTGGGCTGCAAGATTCGTGTGTGCTCAGTCACGGGTGTCAAGCCTGCTGAGTCACGTGTTTAGAGTCTGCTTAGCCACTTAATGGCAGTCTGCTCAGCTCCTTGATTTTTGCCAGCTGAGCTGCGAGATTCGTGCCTGCTCAGCTCCTTGATCTTTGCCTGCTGAGCTGAGTGATTCCTGCCTGCTCAGCTCCATGAGTATTGCCTGCTGAGCTGCATGATTGGTGTCTGCTGAGCTGCACCATTGGTGTCTGCTGAGCTGCCCAAATTGTGTCTGCTCAGTCACGGGTGTAGAGCCTGCTGCGTCACGTGTTTAGAGTCTGCTTAACCACTTCATTACAGTTTGCTCAGCTCCTTGACGATTTCCTGCTCCTCTCCGTGATTAGTGCCCTCTTAGCCAAGTGATTAGTGCCTGCTCAGCTCTTTGATTATTGCCTCCTGAAGCACGTGATCAGTGCATGATAGCCACGTGATCAGCGCCTCTCAGTCACGTGATCAGCGCCCTCAGTCACGTGATCAGCGCCTCTCAGTCACGTGATCAGTGCCTCTCAGTCACGTGATCAGTGCATGCTCAGTCACGTGATCAGTGCCTCTCAGTCACGTGATCAGTGCCTCTCAGTCACGTGATCAGTGCATGCTCAGTCACGTGATCAGTGCATGCTCAGCCACGTGATCAGGGCCTGCTCAGTCACGTGATCAGGGTCTGCTGAATCAAGGGATTAGCGCTTGCTCAGCTGCATGCTTAATCCCTGCTCAGCTGCCTGACTCGTGCCTGATCAGCTGTGTGATTAGTCCCTGCTCAGCTGCGTGATTAGTGCCTGCTCAAGACCGGGTTAGGAGCCGGCTGAGTGACGTGATTAGAGTCTGCTTAGCCACTTCATTACAGTCTGCTCAGCTCCATGATTATTGCCTGCTAAGCTGCGTGATTCCTGCCTGCTCAGCTTCTTGATTATTGCCTGCTGAGCTGCGTGATTCCTGCTTGCTCAGCTCCATATTTATTGCCTGCTGAGCTGCGTGATTCCTGCCTGCTCAGCTTCTTGATTATTGCATGCTGAGCTGCGTGATTCCTGTTTGCTCAGCTCCATGATTATTGCCTGCTGAGCTGCGTGATTCCTGCTTGCTCAGCTCCATGATTTTTGCTTGCTGAGCTGCATAATAAGTGCCTGCTCAGTCCCCAGAGAGGAGCCGGCTGAATCACGTGATTAGAGTCTGCTTATCCAGTTCATTACAGCCTTCAGCTCCAATTATTATTGCCTGCTAAGTTGCGTGATTCCTGCCTGCTCAGGTCCGTGAGTATTGCCTGCTGAGTTGCGTGATTCCTGCCAGCTCAGCTCCATGATTATTGCCTGCTGAGCTGCGCGATTCCTGACTGCTAGCTTCTTGCTTATTGGCTGCTGAGCTGCCTGATTCCTGCCTGCTCTGCTTCTTGATTATTGCCTGCTGAGCTGCGTGATTCCTGCTTGCTCAGCTCCAGGATTATTGCCTGCGGAGCTGCGTGATTCGTGCCTGCTCAGCTCCTTGATTACTGTCTGCTGAGCTGCGTGATTCCTGCCTGCTCAGCTCCAGGAGTATTGTCTGCTGGGCTGCAAGATTCGTGTGTGCTCAGTCACGGGTGTCAAGCCTGCTGAGTCACGTGTTTAGAGTCTGCTTAGCCACTTAATGGCAGTCTGCTCAGCTCCTTGATTTTTGCCAGCTGAGCTGCGAGATTCGTGCCTGCTCAGCTCCTTGATCTTTGCCTGCTGAGCTGAGTGATTCCTGCCTGCTCAGCTCCATGAGTATTGCCTGCTGAGCTGCATGATTGGTGTCTGCTGAGCTGCACCATTGGTGTCTGCTGAGCTGCCCAAATTGTGTCTGCTCAGTCACGGGTGTAGAGCCTGCTGCGTCACGTGTTTAGAGTCTGCTTAACCACTTCATTACAGTTTGCTCAGCTCCTTGACGATTTCCTGCTCCTCTCCGTGATTAGTGCCCTCTTAGCCAAGTGATTAGTGCCTGCTCAGCTCTTTGATTATTGCCTCCTGAAGCACGTGATCAGTGCATGATAGCCACGTGATCAGCGCCTCTCAGTCACGTGATCAGCGCCCTCAGTCACGTGATCAGCGCCTCTCAGTCACGTGATCAGTGCCTCTCAGTCACGTGATCAGTGCATGCTCAGTCACGTGATCAGTGCCTCTCAGTCACGTGATCAGTGCCTCTCAGTCACGTGATCAGTGCATGCTCAGTCACGTGATCAGTGCATGCTCAGCCACGTGATCAGGGCCTGCTCAGTCACGTGATCAGGGTCTGCTGAATCAAGGGATTAGCGCTTGCTCAGCTGCATGCTTAATCCCTGCTCAGCTGCCTGACTCGTGCCTGATCAGCTGTGTGATTAGTCCCTGCTCAGCTGCGTGATTAGTGCCTGCTCAAGACCGGGTTAGGAGCCGGCTGAGTGACGTGATTAGAGTCTGCTTAGCCACTTCATTACAGTCTGCTCAGCTCCATGATTATTGCCTGCTAAGCTGCGTGATTCCTGCCTGCTCAGCTTCTTGATTATTGCCTGCTGAGCTGCGTGATTCCTGCTTGCTCAGCTCCATATTTATTGCCTGCTGAGCTGCGTGATTCCTGCCTGCTCAGCTTCTTGATTATTGCATGCTGAGCTGCGTGATTCCTGTTTGCTCAGCTCCATGATTATTGCCTGCTGAGCTGCGTGATTCCTGCTTGCTCAGCTCCATGATTTTTGCTTGCTGAGCTGCATAATAAGTGCCTGCTCAGTCCCCAGAGAGGAGCCGGCTGAATCACGTGATTAGAGTCTGCTTATCCAGTTCATTACAGCCTTCAGCTCCAATTATTATTGCCTGTTAAGTTGCGTGATTCCTGCCTGCTCAGGTCCGTGAGTATTGCCTGCTGAGTTGCGTGATTCCTGCCAGCTCAGCTCCATGATTATTGCCTGCTGAGCTGCGCGATTCCTGACTGCTAGCTTCTTGCTTATTGGCTGCTGAGCTGCCTGATTCCTGCCTGCTCTGCTTCTTGATTATTGCCTGCTGAGCTGCGTGATTCCTGCTTGCTCAGCTCCAGGATTATTGCCTGCGGAGCTGCGTGATTCGTGCCTGCTCAGCTCCTTGATTACTGTCTGCTGAGCTGCGTGATTCCTGCCTGCTCAGCTCCAGGAGTATTGTCTGCTGGGCTGCAAGATTCGTGTGTGCTCAGTCACGGGTGTCAAGCCTGCTGAGTCACGTGTTTAGAGTCTGCTTAGCCACTTAATGGCAGTCTGCTCAGCTCCTTGATTTTTGCCAGCTGAGCTGCGAGATTCGTGCCTGCTCAGCTCCTTGATCTTTGCCTGCTGAGCTGAGTGATTCCTGCCTGCTCAGCTCCATGAGTATTGCCTGATGAGCTGCATGATTGGTGTCTGCTGAGCTGCACCATTGGTGTCTGCTGAGCTGCCCAAATTGTGTCTGCTCAGTCACGGGTGTAGAGCCTGCTGCGTCACGTGTTTAGAGTCTGCTTAACCACTTCATTACAGTTTGCTCAGCTCCTTGACGATTTCCTGCTCCTCTCCGTGATTAGTGCCCTCTTAGCCAAGTGATTAGTGCCTGCTCAGCTCTTTGATTATTGCCTCCTGAAGCACGTGATCAGTGCATGATAGCCACGTGATCAGCGCCTCTCAGTCACGTGATCAGCGCCCCTCAGTCACGTGATCAGCGCCTCTCAGTCACGTGATCAGTGCCTCTCAGTCACGTGATCAGTGCATGCTCAGTCACGTGATCAGTGCCTCTCAGTCACGTGATCAGTGCCTCTCAGTCACGTGATCAGTGCATGCTCAGTCACGTGATCAGTGCATGCTCAGCCACGTGATCAGGGCCTGCTCAGTCACGTGATCAGGGTCTGCTGAATCAAGGGATTAGCGCTTGCTCAGCTGCATGCTTAAGCCCTGCTCAGCTGCGTGATTAGTCCCTGCTCAGCTGCGTGATTAGTGCCTGCTCAAGACCGGGTTAGGAGCCGGCTGAGTGACGTGATTAGAGTCTGCTTAGCCACTTCATTACAGTCTGCTCAGCTCCATGATTATTGCCTGCTAAGCTGCGTGATTCCTGCCTGCTCAGCTTCTTGATTATTGCCTGCTGAGCTGCGTGATTCCTGCTTGCTCAGCTCCATATTTATTGCCTGCTGAGCTGCGTGATTCCTGCCTGCTCAGCTTCTTGATTATTGCATGCTGAGCTGCGTGATTCCTGTTTGCTCAGCTCCATGATTATTGCCTGCTGAGCTGCGTGATTCCTGCTTGCTCAGCTCCATGATTTTTGCTTGCTGAGCTGCATAATAAGTGCCTGCTCAGTCCCCAGAGAGGAGCCGGCTGAATCACGTGATTAGAGTCTGCTTATCCAGTTCATTACAGCCTTCAGCTCCAATTATTATTGCCTGCTAAGTTGCGTGATTCCTGCCTGCTCAGGTCCGTGAGTATTGCCTGCTGAGTTGCGTGATTCCTGCCAGCTCAGCTCCATGATTATTGCCTGCTGAGCTGCGCGATTCCTGACTGCTAGCTTCTTGCTTATTGGCTGCTGAGCTGCCTGATTCCTGCCTGCTCTGCTTCTTGATTATTGCCTGCTGAGCTGCGTGATTCCTGCTTGCTCAGCTCCAGGATTATTGCCTGCGGAGCTGCGTGATTCGTGCCTGCTCAGCTCCTTGATTACTGTCTGCTGAGCTGCGTGATTCCTGCCTGCTCAGCTCCAGGAGTATTGTCTGCTGGGCTGCAAGATTCGTGTGTGCTCAGTCACGGGTGTCAAGCCTGCTGAGTCACGTGTTTAGAGTCTGCTTAGCCACTTAATGGCAGTCTGCTCAGCTCCTTGATTTTTGCCAGCTGAGCTGCGAGATTCGTGCCTGCTCAGCTCCTTGATCTTTGCCTGCTGAGCTGAGTGATTCCTGCCTGCTCAGCTCCATGAGTATTGCCTGCTGAGCTGCATGATTGGTGTCTGCTGAGCTGCACCATTGGTGTCTGCTGAGCTGCCCAAATTGTGTCTGCTCAGTCACGGGTGTAGAGCCTGCTGCGTCACGTGTTTAGAGTCTGCTTAACCACTTCATTACAGTTTGCTCAGCTCCTTGACGATTTCCTGCTCCTCTCCGTGATTAGTGCCCTCTTAGCCAAGTGATTAGTGCCTGCTCAGCTCTTTGATTATTGCCTCCTGAAGCACGTGATCAGTGCATGATAGCCACGTGATCAGCGCCTCTCAGTCACGTGATCAGCGCCCTCAGTCACGTGATCAGCGCCTCTCAGTCACGTGATCAGTGCCTCTCAGTCACGTGATCAGTGCATGCTCAGTCACGTGATCAGTGCCTCTCAGTCACGTGATCAGTGCCTCTCAGTCACGTGATCAGTGCATGCTCAGTCACGTGATCAGTGCATGCTCAGCCACGTGATCAGGGCCTGCTCAGTCACGTGATCAGGGTCTGCTGAATCAAGGGATTAGCGCTTGCTCAGCTGCATGCTTAATCCCTGCTCAGCTGCCTGACTCGTGCCTGATCAGCTGTGTGATTAGTCCCTGCTCAGCTGCGTGATTAGTGCCTGCTCAAGACCGGGTTAGGAGCCGGCTGAGTGACGTGATTAGAGTCTGCTTAGCCACTTCATTACAGTCTGCTCAGCTCCATGATTATTGCCTGCTAAGCTGCGTGATTCCTGCCTGCTCAGCTTCTTGATTATTGCCTGCTGAGCTGCGTGATTCCTGCTTGCTCAGCTCCATATTTATTGCCTGCTGAGCTGCGTGATTCCTGCCTGCTCAGCTTCTTGATTATTGCATGCTGAGCTGCGTGATTCCTGTTTGCTCAGCTCCATGATTATTGCCTGCTGAGCTGCGTGATTCCTGCTTGCTCAGCTCCATGATTTTTGCTTGCTGAGCTGCATAATAAGTGCCTGCTCAGTCCCCAGAGAGGAGCCGGCTGAATCACGTGATTAGAGTCTGCTTATCCAGTTCATTACAGCCTTCAGCTCCAATTATTATTGCCTGCTAAGTTGCGTGATTCCTGCCTGCTCAGGTCCGTGAGTATTGCCTGCTGAGTTGCGTGATTCCTGCCAGCTCAGCTCCATGATTATTGCCTGCTGAGCTGCGCGATTCCTGACTGCTAGCTTCTTGCTTATTGGCTGCTGAGCTGCCTGATTCCTGCCTGCTCTGCTTCTTGATTATTGCCTGCTGAGCTGCGTGATTCCTGCTTGCTCAGCTCCAGGATTATTGCCTGCGGAGCTGCGTGATTCGTGCCTGCTCAGCTCCTTGATTACTGTCTGCTGAGCTGCGTGATTCCTGCCTGCTCAGCTCCAGGAGTATTGTCTGCTGGGCTGCAAGATTCGTGTGTGCTCAGTCACGGGTGTCAAGCCTGCTGAGTCACGTGTTTAGAGTCTGCTTAGCCACTTAATGGCAGTCTGCTCAGCTCCTTGATTTTTGCCAGCTGAGCTGCGAGATTCGTGCCTGCTCAGCTCCTTGATCTTTGCCTGCTGAGCTGAGTGATTCCTGCCTGCTCAGCTCCATGAGTATTGCCTGCTGAGCTGCATGATTGGTGTCTGCTGAGCTGCACCATTGGTGTCTGCTGAGCTGCCCAAATTGTGTCTGCTCAGTCACGGGTGTAGAGCCTGCTGCGTCACGTGTTTAGAGTCTGCTTAACCACTTCATTACAGTTTGCTCAGCTCCTTGACGATTTCCTGCTCCTCTCCGTGATTAGTGCCCTCTTAGCCAAGTGATTAGTGCCTGCTCAGCTCTTTGATTATTGCCTCCTGAAGCACGTGATCAGTGCATGATAGCCACGTGATCAGCGCCTCTCAGTCACGTGATCAGCGCCTCAGTCACGTGATCAGCGCCTCTCAGTCACGTGATCAGTGCCTCTCAGTCACGTGATCAGTGCATGCTCAGTCACGTGATCAGTGCCTCTCAGTCACGTGATCAGTGCCTCTCAGTCACGTGATCAGTGCATGCTCAGTCACGTGATCAGTGCATGCTCAGCCACGTGATCAGGGCCTGCTCAGTCACGTGATCAGGGTCTGCTGAATCAAGGGATTAGCGCTTGCTCAGCTGCATGCTTAATCCCTGCTCAGCTGCCTGACTCGTGCCTGATCAGCTGTGTGATTAGTCCCTGCTCAGCTGCGTGATTAGTGCCTGCTCAAGACCGGGTTAGGAGCCGGCTGAGTGACGTGATTAGAGTCTGCTTAGCCACTTCATTACAGTCTGCTCAGCTCCATGATTATTGCCTGCTAAGCTGCGTGATTCCTGCCTGCTCAGCTTCTTGATTATTGCCTGCTGAGCTGCGTGATTCCTGCTTGCTCAGCTCCATATTTATTGCCTGCTGAGCTGCGTGATTCCTGCCTGCTCAGCTTCTTGATTATTGCATGCTGAGCTGCGTGATTCCTGTTTGCTCAGCTCCATGATTATTGCCTGCTGAGCTGCGTGATTCCTGCTTGCTCAGCTCCATGATTTTTGCTTGCTGAGCTGCATAATAAGTGCCTGCTCAGTCCCCAGAGAGGAGCCGGCTGAATCACGTGATTAGAGTCTGCTTATCCAGTTCATTACAGCCTTCAGCTCCAATTATTATTGCCTGTTAAGTTGCGTGATTCCTGCCTGCTCAGGTCCGTGAGTATTGCCTGCTGAGTTGCGTGATTCCTGCCAGCTCAGCTCCATGATTATTGCCTGCTGAGCTGCGCGATTCCTGACTGCTAGCTTCTTGCTTATTGGCTGCTGAGCTGCCTGATTCCTGCCTGCTCTGCTTCTTGATTATTGCCTGCTGAGCTGCGTGATTCCTGCTTGCTCAGCTCCAGGATTATTGCCTGCGGAGCTGCGTGATTCGTGCCTGCTCAGCTCCTTGATTACTGTCTGCTGAGCTGCGTGATTCCTGCCTGCTCAGCTCCAGGAGTATTGTCTGCTGGGCTGCAAGATTCGTGTGTGCTCAGTCACGGGTGTCAAGCCTGCTGAGTCACGTGTTTAGAGTCTGCTTAGCCACTTAATGGCAGTCTGCTCAGCTCCTTGATTTTTGCCAGCTGAGCTGCGAGATTCGTGCCTGCTCAGCTCCTTGATCTTTGCCTGCTGAGCTGAGTGATTCCTGCCTGCTCAGCTCCATGAGTATTGCCTGCTGAGCTGCATGATTGGTGTCTGCTGAGCTGCACCATTGGTGTCTGCTGAGCTGCCCAAATTGTGTCTGCTCAGTCACGGGTGTAGAGCCTGCTGCGTCACGTGTTTAGAGTCTGCTTAACCACTTCATTACAGTTTGCTCAGCTCCTTGACGATTTCCTGCTCCTCTCCGTGATTAGTGCCCTCTTAGCCAAGTGATTAGTGCCTGCTCAGCTCTTTGATTATTGCCTCCTGAAGCACGTGATCAGTGCATGATAGCCACGTGATCAGCGCCTCTCAGTCACGTGATCAGCGCCCCTCAGTCACGTGATCAGCGCCTCTCAGTCACGTGATCAGTGCCTCTCAGTCACGTGATCAGTGCATGCTCAGTCACGTGATCAGTGCCTCTCAGTCACGTGATCAGTGCCTCTCAGTCACGTGATCAGTGCATGCTCAGTCACGTGATCAGTGCATGCTCAGCCACGTGATCAGGGCCTGCTCAGTCACGTGATCAGGGTCTGCTGAATCAAGGGATTAGCGCTTGCTCAGCTGCATGCTTAATCCCTGCTCAGCTGCCTGTGATTAGTCCCTGCTCAGCTGCGTGATTAGTGCCTGCTCAAGACCGGGTTAGGAGCCGGCTGAGTGACGTGATTAGAGTCTGCTTAGCCACTTCATTACAGTCTGCTCAGCTCCATGATTATTGCCTGCTAAGCTGCGTGATTCCTGCCTGCTCAGCTTCTTGATTATTGCCTGCTGAGCTGCGTGATTCCTGCTTGCTCAGCTCCATATTTATTGCCTGCTGAGCTGCGTGATTCCTGCCTGCTCAGCTTCTTGATTATTGCATGCTGAGCTGCGTGATTCCTGTTTGCTCAGCTCCATGATTATTGCCTGCTGAGCTGCGTGATTCCTGCTTGCTCAGCTCCATGATTTTTGCTTGCTGAGCTGCATAATAAGTGCCTGCTCAGTCCCCAGAGAGGAGCCGGCTGAATCACGTGATTAGAGTCTGCTTATCCAGTTCATTACAGCCTTCAGCTCCAATTATTATTGCCTGCTAAGTTGCGTGATTCCTGCCTGCTCAGGTCCGTGAGTATTGCCTGCTGAGTTGCGTGATTCCTGCCAGCTCAGCTCCATGATTATTGCCTGCTGAGCTGCGCGATTCCTGACTGCTAGCTTCTTGCTTATTGGCTGCTGAGCTGCCTGATTCCTGCCTGCTCTGCTTCTTGATTATTGCCTGCTGAGCTGCGTGATTCCTGCTTGCTCAGCTCCAGGATTATTGCCTGCGGAGCTGCGTGATTCGTGCCTGCTCAGCTCCTTGATTACTGTCTGCTGAGCTGCGTGATTCCTGCCTGCTCAGCTCCAGGAGTATTGTCTGCTGGGCTGCAAGATTCGTGTGTGCTCAGTCACGGGTGTCAAGCCTGCTGAGTCACGTGTTTAGAGTCTGCTTAGCCACTTAATGGCAGTCTGCTCAGCTCCTTGATTTTTGCCAGCTGAGCTGCGAGATTCGTGCCCGCTCAGCTCCTTGATCTTTGCCTGCTGAGCTGAGTGATTCCTGCCTGCTCAGCTCCATGAGTATTGCCTGCTGAGCTGCATGATTGGTGTCTGCTGAGCTGCACCATTGGTGTCTGCTGAGCTGCCCAAATTGTGTCTGCTCAGTCACGGGTGTAGAGCCTGCTGCGTCACGTGTTTAGAGTCTGCTTAACCACTTCATTACAGTTTGCTCAGCTCCTTGACGATTTCCTGCTCCTCTCCGTGATTAGTGCCCTCTTAGCCAAGTGATTAGTGCCTGCTCAGCTCTTTGATTATTGCCTCCTGAAGCACGTGATCAGTGCATGATAGCCACGTGATCAGCGCCTCTCAGTCACGTGATCAGCGCCTCAGTCACGTGATCAGCGCCTCTCAGTCACGTGATCAGTGCCTCTCAGTCACGTGATCAGTGCATGCTCAGTCACGTGATCAGTGCCTCTCAGTCACGTGATCTGCGCCTCTCAGTCACGTGATCAGTGCATGCTCAGTCACGTGATCAGTGCATGCTCAGCCACGTGATCAGGGCCTGCTCAGTCACGTGATCAGGGTCTGCTGAATCAAGGGATTAGTGCTTGCTCAGCTGCATGCTTAATCCCTGCTCAGCTGCCTGACTCGTGCCTGATCAGCTGTGTGATTAGTCCCTGCTCAGCTGCGTGATTAGTGCCTGCTCAAGACCTGGTTAGGAGCCGGCTGAGTGACGTGATTAGAGTCTGCTTAGCCACTTCATTACAGTCTGCTCAGCTCCATGATTATTGCCTGCTAAGCTGCGTGATTCCTGCCTGCTCAGCTTCTTGATTATTGCCTGCTGAGCTGCGTGATTCCTGCTTGCTCAGCTCCATATTTATTGCCTGCTGAGCTGCGTGATTCCTGCCTGCTCAGCTTCTTGATTATTGCATGCTGAGCTGCGTGATTCCTGTTTGCTCAGCTCCATGATTATTGCCTGCTGAGCTGCGTGATTCCTGCTTGCTCAGCTCCATGATTTTTGCTTGCTGAGCTGCATAATAAGTGCCTGCTCAGTCCCCAGAGAGGAGCCGGCTGAATCACGTGATTAGAGTCTGCTTATCCAGTTCATTACAGCCTTCAGCTCCAATTATTATTGCCTGCTAAGTTGCGTGATTCCTGCCTGCTCAGGTCCGTGAGTATTGCCTGCTGAGTTGCGTGATTCCTGCCAGCTCAGCTCCATGATTATTGCCTGCTGAGCTGCGCGATTCCTGACTGCTAGCTTCTTGCTTATTGGCTGCTGAGCTGCCTGATTCCTGCCTGCTCTGCTTCTTGATTATTGCCTGCTGAGCTGCGTGATTCCTGCTTGCTCAGCTCCAGGATTATTGCCTGCTGAGCTGCGTGATCCGTGCCTGCTCAGCTCCTTGATTACTGTCTGCTGAGCTGCGTGATTCCTGCCTGCTCAGCTCCAGGAGTATTGTCTGCTGGGCTGCAAGATTCGTGTGTGCTCAGTCACGGGTGTCAAGCCTGCTGAGTCACGTGTTTAGAGTCTGCTTAGCCACTTAATGGCAGTCTGCTCAGCTCCTTGATTTTTGCCAGCTGAGCTGCGAGATTCGTGCCTGCTCAGCTCCTTGATCTTTGCCTGCTGAGCTGAGTGATTCCTGCCTGCTCAGCTCCATGAGTATTGCCTGCTGAGCTGCATGATTGGTGTCTGCTGAGCTGCACCATTGGTGTCTGCTGAGCTGCCCAAATTGTGTCTGCTCAGTCACGGGTGTAGAGCCTGCTGCGTCACGTGTTTAGAGTCTGCTTAACCACTTCATTACAGTTTGCTCAGCTCCTTGACGATTTCCTGCTCCTCTCCGTGATTAGTGCCCTCTTAGCCAAGTGATTAGTGCCTGCTCAGCTCTTTGATTATTGCCTCCTGAAGCACGTGATCAGTGCATGATAGCCACGTGATCAGCGCCTCTCAGTCACGTGATCAGCGCCCTCAGTCACGTGATCAGCGCCTCTCAGTCACGTGATCAGTGCCTCTCAGTCACGTGATCAGTGCATGCTCAGTCACGTGATCAGTGCCTCTCAGTCACGTGATCAGTGCCTCTCAGTCACGTGATCAGTGCATGCTCAGTCACGTGATCAGTGCATGCTCAGCCACGTGATCAGGGCCTGCTCAGTCACGTGATCAGGGTCTGCTGAATCAAGGGATTAGCGCTTGCTCAGCTGCATGCTTAATCCCTGCTCAGCTGCCTGACTCGTGCCTGATCAGCTGTGTGATTAGTCCCTGCTCAGCTGCGTGATTAGTGCCTGCTCAAGACCGGGTTAGGAGCCGGCTGAGTGACGTGATTAGAGTCTGCTTAGCCACTTCATTACAGTCTGCTCAGCTCCATGATTATTGCCTGCTAAGCTGCGTGATTCCTGCCTGCTCAGCTTCTTGATTATTGCCTGCTGAGCTGCGTGATTCCTGCTTGCTCAGCTCCATATTTATTGCCTGCTGAGCTGCGTGATTCCTGCCTGCTCAGCTTCTTGATTATTGCATGCTGAGCTGCGTGATTCCTGTTTGCTCAGCTCCATGATTATTGCCTGCTGAGCTGCGTGATTCCTGCTTGCTCAGCTCCATGATTTTTGCTTGCTGAGCTGCATAATAAGTGCCTGCTCAGTCCCCAGAGAGGAGCCGGCTGAATCACGTGATTAGAGTCTGCTTATCCAGTTCATTACAGCCTTCAGCTCCAATTATTATTGCCTGCTAAGTTGCGTGATTCCTGCCTGCTCAGGTCCGTGAGTATTGCCTGCTGAGTTGCGTGATTCCTGCCAGCTCAGCTCCATGATTATTGCCTGCTGAGCTGCGCGATTCCTGACTGCTAGCTTCTTGCTTATTGGCTGCTGAGCTGCCTGATTCCTGCCTGCTCTGCTTCTTGATTATTGCCTGCTGAGCTGCGTGATTCCTGCTTGCTCAGCTCCAGGATTATTGCCTGCGGAGCTGCGTGATTCGTGCCTGCTCAGCTCCTTGATTACTGTCTGCTGAGCTGCGTGATTCCTGCCTGCTCAGCTCCAGGAGTATTGTCTGCTGGGCTGCAAGATCCGTGTGTGCTCAGTCACGGGTGTCAAGCCTGCTGAGTCACGTGTTTAGAGTCTGCTTAGCCACTTAATGGCAGTCTGCTCAGCTCCTTGATTTTTGCCAGCTGAGCTGCGAGATTCGTGCCTGCTCAGCTCCTTGATCTTTGCCTGCTGAGCTGAGTGATTCCTGCCTGCTCAGCTCCATGAGTATTGCCTGCTGAGCTGCATGATTGGTGTCTGCTGAGCTGCACCATTGGTGTCTGCTGAGCTGCCCAAATTGTGTCTGCTCAGTCACGGGTGTAGAGCCTGCTGCGTCACGTGTTTAGAGTCTGCTTAAGCACTTCATTACAGTTTGCTCAGCTCCTTGACGATTTCCTGCTCCTCTCCGTGATTAGTGCCCTCTTAGCCAAGTGATTAGTGCCTGCTCAGCTCTTTGATTATTGCCTCCTGAAGCACGTGATCAGTGCATGATAGCCACGTGATCAGTGCCTCTCAGTCACGTGATCAGCGCCTCAGTCACGTGATCAGCGCCTCTCAGTCACGTGATCAGTGCCTCTCAGTCACGTGATCAGTGCATGCTCAGTCACGTGATCAGTGCATGCTCAGCCACGTGATCAGGGCCTGCTCAGTCACGTGATCAGGGTCTGCTGAATCAAGGGATTAGCGCTTGCTCAGCTGCATGCTTAATCCCTGCTCAGCTGCCTGACTCGTGCCTGATCAGCTGTGTGATTAGTCCCTGCTCAGCTGCGTGATTAGTGCCTGCTCAAGACCGGGTTAGGAGCCGGCTGAGTGACGTGATTAGAGTCTGCTTAGCCACTTCATTACAGTCTGCTCAGCTCCATGATTATTGCCTGCTAAGCTGCGTGATTCCTGCCTGCTCAGCTTCTTGATTATTGCCTGCTGAGCTGCGTGATTCCTGCTTGCTCAGCTCCATATTTATTGCCTGCTGAGCTGCGTGATTCCTGCCTGCTCAGCTTCTTGATTATTGCATGCTGAGCTGCGTGATTCCTGTTTGCTCAGCTCCATGATTATTGCCTGCTGAGCTGCGTGATTCCTGCTTGCTCAGCTCCATGATTTTTGCTTGCTGAGCTGCATAATAAGTGCCTGCTCAGTCCCCAGAGAGGAGCCGGCTGAATCACGTGATTAGAGTCTGCTTATCCAGTTCATTACAGCCTTCAGCTCCAATTATTATTGCCTGTTAAGTTGCGTGATTCCTGCCTGCTCAGGTCCGTGAGTATTGCCTGCTGAGTTGCGTGATTCCTGCCAGCTCAGCTCCATGATTATTGCCTGCTGAGCTGCGCGATTCCTGACTGCTAGCTGCTTGCTTATTGGCTGCTGAGCTGCCTGATTCCTGCCTGCTCTGCTTCTTGATTATTGCCTGCTGAGCTGCGTGATTCCTGCTTGCTCAGCTCCAGGATTATTGCCTGCTGAGCTGCGTGATTCGTGCCTGCTCAGCTCCTTGATTACTGTCTGCTGAGCTGCGTGATTCCTGCCTGCTCAGCTCCAGGAGTATTGTCTGCTGGGCTGCAAGATTCGTGTGTGCTCAGTCACGGGAGTCAAGCCTGCTGAGTCACGTGTTTAGAGTCTGCTTAGCCACTTAATGGCAGTCTGCTCAGCTCCTTGATTTTTGCCAGCTGAGCTGCGAGATTCGTGCCTGCTCAGCTCCTTGATCTTTGCCTGCTGAGCTGAGTGATTCCTGCCTGCTCAGCTCCATGAGTATTGCCTGCTGAGCTGCATGATTGGTGTCTGCTGAGCTGCACCATTGGTGTCTGCTGAGCTGCCCAAATTGTGTCTGCTCAGTCACGGGTGTAGAGCCTGCTGCGTCACGTGTTTAGAGTCTGCTTAACCACTTCATTACAGTTTGCTCAGCTCCTTGACGATTTCCTGCTCCTCTCCGTGATTAGTGCCCTCTTAGCCAAGTGATTAGTGCCTGCTCAGCTCTTTGATTATTGCCTCCTGAAGCACGTGATCAGTGCATGATAGCCACGTGATCAGCGCCTCTCAGTCACGTGATCAGCGCCTCAGTCACGTGATCAGCGCCTCTCAGTCACGTGATCAGTGCCTCTCAGTCACGTGATCAGTGCATGCTCAGTCACGTGATCAGTGCCTCTCAGTCACGTGATCAGTGCCTCTCAGTCACGTGATCAGTGCATGCTCAGTCACGTGATCAGTGCATGCTCAGCCACGTGATCAGGGCCTGCTCAGTCACGTGATCAGGGTCTGCTGAATCAAGGGATTAGCGCTTGCTCAGCTGCATGCTTAATCCCTGCTCAGCTGCCTGTGATTAGTCCCTGCTCAGCTGCGTGATTAGTGCCTGCTCAAGACCGGGTTAGGAGCCGGCTGAGTGACGTGATTAGAGTCTGCTTAGCCACTTCATTACAGTCTGCTCAGCTCCATGATTATTGCCTGCTAAGCTGCGTGATTCCTGCCTGCTCAGCTTCTTGATTATTGCCTGCTGAGCTGCGTGATTCCTGCTTGCTCAGCTCCATATTTATTGCCTGCTGAGCTGCGTGATTCCTGCCTGCTCAGCTTCTTGATTATTGCATGCTGAGCTGCGTGATTCCTGTTTGCTCAGCTCCATGATTATTGCCTGCTGAGCTGCGTGATTCCTGCTTGCTCAGCTCCATGATTTTTGCTTGCTGAGCTGCATAATAAGTGCCTGCTCAGTCCCCAGAGAGGAGCCGGCTGAATCACGTGATTAGAGTCTGCTTATCCAGTTCATTACAGCCTTCAGCTCCAATTATTATTGCCTGCTAAGTTGCGTGATTCCTGCCTGCTCAGGTCCGTGAGTATTGCCTGCTGAGTTGCGTGATTCCTGCCAGCTCAGCTCCATGATTATTGCCTGCTGAGCTGCGCGATTCCTGACTGCTAGCTTCTTGCTTATTGGCTGCTGAGCTGCCTGATTCCTGCCTGCTCTGCTTCTTGATCATTGCCTGCTGAGCTGCGTGATTCCTGCTTGCTCAGCTCCAGGATTATTGCCTGCGGAGCTGCGTGATTCGTGCCTGCTCAGCTCCTTGATTACTGTCTGCTGAGCTGCGTGATTCCTGCCTGCTCAGCTCCAGGAGTATTGTCTGCTGGGCTGCAAGATTCGTGTGTGCTCAGTCACGGGTGTCAAGCCTGCTGAGTCACGTGTTTAGAGTCTGCTTAGCCACTTAATGGCAGTCTGCTCAGCTCCTTGATTTTTGCCAGCTGAGCTGCGAGATTCGTGCCTGCTCAGCTCCTTGATCTTTGCCTGCTGAGCTGAGTGATTCCTGCCTGCTCAGCTCCATGAGTATTGCCTGCTGAGCTGCATGATTGGTGTCTGCTGAGCTGCACCATTGGTGTCTGCTGAGCTGCCCAAATTGTGTCTGCTCAGTCACGGGTGTAGAGCCTGCTGCGTCACGTGTTTAGAGTCTGCTTAACCACTTCATTACAGTTTGCTCAGCCCCTTGACGATTTCCTGCTCCTCTCCGTGATTAGTGCCCTCTTAGCCAAGTGATTAGTGCCTGCTCAGCTCTTTGATTATTGCCTCCTGAAGCACGTGATCAGTGCATGATAGCCACGTGATCAGCGCCTCTCAGTCACGTGATCAGCGCCCTCAGTCACGTGATCAGCGCCTCTCAGTCACGTGATCAGTGCCTCTCAGTCACGTGATCAGTGCATGCTCAGTCACGTGATCAGTGCATGCTCAGCCACGTGATCAGGGCCTGCTCAGTCACGTGATCAGGGTCTGCTGAATCAAGGGATTAGCGCTTGCTCAGCTGCATGCTTAATCCCTGCTCAGCTGCCTGACTCGTGCCTGATCAGCTGTGTGATTAGTCCCTGCTCAGCTGCGTGATTAGTGCCTGCTCAAGACCGGGTTAGGAGCCGGCTGAGTGACGTGATTAGAGTCTGCTTAGCCACTTCATTACAGTCTGCTCAGCTCCATGATTATTGCCTGCTAAGCTGCGTGATTCCTGCCTGCTCAGCTTCTTGATTATTGCCTGCTGAGCTGCGTGATTCCTGCTTGCTCAGCTCCATATTTATTGCCTGCTGAGCTGCGTGATTCCTGCCTGCTCAGCTTCTTGATTATTGCATGCTGAGCTGCGTGATTCCTGTTTGCTCAGCTCCATGATTATTGCCTGCTGAGCTGCGTGATTCCTGCTTGCTCAGCTCCATGATTTTTGCTTGCTGAGCTGCATAATAAGTGCCTGCTCAGTCCCCAGAGAGGAGCCGGCTGAATCACGTGATTAGAGTCTGCTTATCCAGTTCATTACAGCCTTCAGCTCCAATTATTATTGCCTGCTAAGTTGCGTGATTCCTGCCTGCTCAGGTCCGTGAGTATTGCCTGCTGAGTTGCGTGATTCCTGCCAGCTCAGCTCCATGATTATTGCCTGCTGAGCTGCGCGATTCCTGACTGCTAGCTTCTTGCTTATTGGCTGCTGAGCTGCCTGATTCCTGCCTGCTCTGCTTCTTGATTATTGCCTGCTGAGCTGCGTGATTCCTGCTTGCTCAGCTCCAGGATTATTGCCTGCTGAGCTGCGTGATTCGTGCCTGCTCAGCTCCTTGATTACTGTCTGCTGAGCTGCGTGATTCCTGCCTGCTCAGCTCCAGGAGTATTGTCTGCTGGGCTGCAAGATTCGTGTGTGCTCAGTCACGGGTGTCAAGCCTGCTGAGTCACGTGTTTAGAGTCTGCTTAGCCACTTAATGGCAGTCTGCTCAGCTCCTTGATTTTTGCCAGCTGAGCTGCGAGATTCGTGCCTGCTCAGCTCCTTGATCTTTGCCTGCTGAGCTGAGTGATTCCTGCCTGCTCAGCTCCATGAGTATTGCCTGCTGAGCTGCATGATTGGTGTCTGCTGAGCTGCACCATTGGTGTCTGCTGAGCTGCCCAAATTGTGTCTGCTCAGTCACGGGTGTAGAGCCTGCTGCGTCACGTGTTTAGAGTCTGCTTAACCACTTCATTACAGTTTGCTCAGCTCCTTGACGATTTCCTGCTCCTCTCCGTGATTAGTGCCCTCTTAGCCAAGTGATTAGTGCCTGCTCAGCTCTTTGATTATTGCCTCCTGAAGCACGTGATCAGTGCATGATAGCCACGTGATCAGCGCCTCTCAGTCACGTGATCAGCGCCCTCAGTCACGTGATCAGCGCCTCTCAGTCACGTGATCAGTGCCTCTCAGTCACGTGATCAGTGCATGCTCAGTCACGTGATCAGTGCATGCTCAGCCACGTGATCAGGGCCTGCTCAGTCACGTGATCAGGGTCTGCTGAATCAAGGGATTAGCGCTTGCTCAGCTGCATGCTTAATCCCTGCTCAGCTGCCTGACTCGTGCCTGATCAGCTGTGTGATTAGTCCCTGCTCAGCTGCGTGATTAGTGCCTGCTCAAGACCGGGTTAGGAGCCGGCTGAGTGACGTGATTAGAGTCTGCTTAGCCACTTCATTACAGTCTGCTCAGCTCCATGATTATTGCCTGCTAAGCTGCGTGATTCCTGCCTGCTCAGCTTCTTGATTATTGCCTGCTGAGCTGCGTGATTCCTGCTTGCTCAGCTCCATATTTATTGCCTGCTGAGCTGCGTGATTCCTGCCTGCTCAGCTTCTTGATTATTGCATGCTGAGCTGCGTGATTCCTGTTTGCTCAGCTCCATGATTATTGCCTGCTGAGCTGCGTGATTCCTGCTTGCTCAGCTCCATGATTTTTGCTTGCTGAGCTGCATAATAAGTGCCTGCTCAGTCCCCAGAGAGGAGCCGGCTGAATCACGTGATTAGAGTCTGCTTATCCAGTTCATTACAGCCTTCAGCTCCAATTATTATTGCCTGCTAAGTTGCGTGATTCCTGCCTGCTCAGGTCCGTGAGTATTGCCTGCTGAGTTGCGTGATTCCTGCCAGCTCAGCTCCATGATTATTGCCTGCTGAGCTGCGCGATTCCTGACTGCTAGCTTCTTGCTTATTGGCTGCTGAGCTGCCTGATTCCTGCCTGCTCTGCTTCTTGATTATTGCCTGCTGAGCTGCGTGATTCCTGCTTGCTCAGCTCCAGGATTATTGCCTGCTGAGCTGCGTGATTCGTGCCTGCTCAGCTCCTTGATTACTGTCTGCTGAGCTGCGTGATTCCTGCCTGCTCAGCTCCAGGAGTATTGTCTGCTGGGCTGCAAGATTCGTGTGTGCTCAGTCACGGGTGTCAAGCCTGCTGAGTCACGTGTTTAGAGTCTGCTTAGCCACTTAATGGCAGTCTGCTCAGCTCCTTGATTTTTGCCAGCTGAGCTGCGAGATTCGTGCCTGCTCAGCTCCTTGATCTTTGCCTGCTGAGCTGAGTGATTCCTGCCTGCTCAGCTCCATGAGTATTGCCTGCTGAGCTGCATGATTGGTGTCTGCTGAGCTGCACCATTGGTGTCTGCTGAGCTGCCCAAATTGTGTCTGCTCAGTCACGGGTGTAGAGCCTGCTGCGTCACGTGTTTAGAGTCTGCTTAACCACTTCATTACAGTTTGCTCAGCTCCTTGACGATTTCCTGCTCCTCTCCGTGATTAGTGCCCTCTTAGCCAAGTGATTAGTGCCTGCTCAGCTCTTTGATTATTGCCTCCTGAAGCACGTGATCAGTGCATGATAGCCACGTGATCAGCGCCTCTCAGTCACGTGATCAGCGCCCTCAGTCACGTGATCAGCGCCTCTCAGTCACGTGATCAGTGCCTCTCAGTCACGTGATCAGTGCATGCTCAGTCACGTGATCAGTGCCTCTCAGTCACGTGATCAGTGCCTCTCAGTCACGTGATCAGTGCATGCTCAGTCACGTGATCAGTGCATGCTCAGCCACGTGATCAGGGCCTGCTCAGTCACGTGATCAGGGTCTGCTGAATCAAGGGATTAGCGCTTGCTCAGCTGCATGCTTAATCCCTGCTCAGCTGCCTGACTCGTGCCTGATCAGCTGTGTGATTAGTCCCTGCTCAGCTGCGTGATTAGTGCCTGCTCAAGACCGGGTTAGGAGCCGGCTGAGTGACGTGATTAGAGTCTGCTTAGCCACTTCATTACAGTCTGCTCAGCTCCATGATTATTGCCTGCTAAGCTGCGTGATTCCTGCCTGCTCAGCTTCTTGATTATTGCCTGCTGAGCTGCGTGATTCCTGCTTGCTCAGCTCCATATTTATTGCCTGCTGAGCTGCGTGATTCCTGCCTGCTCAGCTTCTTGATTATTGCATGCTGAGCTGCGTGATTCCTGTTTGCTCAGCTCCATGATTATTGCCTGCTGAGCTGCGTGATTCCTGCTTGCTCAGCTCCATGATTTTTGCTTGCTGAGCTGCATAATAAGTGCCTGCTCAGTCCCCAGAGAGGAGCCGGCTGAATCACGTGATTAGAGTCTGCTTATCCAGTTCATTACAGCCTTCAGCTCCAATTATTATTGCCTGCTAAGTTGCGTGATTCCTGCCTGCTCAGGTCCGTGAGTATTGCCTGCTGAGTTGCGTGATTCCTGCCAGCTCAGCTCCATGATTATTGCCTGCTGAGCTGCGCGATTCCTGACTGCTAGCTTCTTGCTTATTGGCTGCTGAGCTGCCTGATTCCTGCCTGCTCTGCTTCTTGATTATTGCCTGCTGAGCTGCGTGATTCCTGCTTGCTCAGCTCCAGGATTATTGCCTGCTGAGCTGCGTGATTCGTGCCTGCTCAGCTCCTTGATTACTGTCTGCTGAGCTGCGTGATTCCTGCCTGCTCAGCTCCAGGAGTATTGTCTGCTGGGCTGCAAGATTCGTGTGTGCTCAGTCACGGGTGTCAAGCCTGCTGAGTCACGTGTTTAGAGTCTGCTTAGCCACTTAATGGCAGTCTGCTCAGCTCCTTGATTTTTGCCAGCTGAGCTGCGAGATTCGTGCCTGCTCAGCTCCTTGATCTTTGCCTGCTGAGCTGAGTGATTCCTGCCTGCTCAGCTCCATGAGTATTGCCTGCTGAGCTGCATGATTGGTGTCTGCTGAGCTGCACCATTGGTGTCTGCTGAGCTGCCCAAATTGTGTCTGCTCAGTCACGGGTGTAGAGCCTGCTGCGTCACGTGTTTAGAGTCTGCTTAAGCACTTCATTACAGTTTGCTCAGCTCCTTGACGATTTCCTGCTCCTCTCCGTGATTAGTGCCCTCTTAGCCAAGTGATTAGTGCCTGCTCAGCTCTTTGATTATTGCCTCCTGAAGCACGTGATCAGTGCATGATAGCCACGTGATCAGCGCCTCTCAGTCACGTGATCAGCGCCCTCAGTCACGTGATCAGCGCCTCTCAGTCACGTGATCAGTGCCTCTCAGTCACGTGATCAGTGCATGCTCAGTCACGTGATCAGTGCCTCTCAGTCACGTGATCAGTGCCTCTCAGTCACGTGATCAGTGCATGCTCAGTCACGTGATCAGTGCATGCTCAGCCACGTGATCAGGGCCTGCTCAGTCACGTGATCAGGGTCTGCTGAATCAAGGGATTAGCGCTTGCTCAGCTGCATGCTTAATCCCTGCTCAGCTGCCTGACTCGTGCCTGATCAGCTGTGTGATTAGTCCCTGCTCAGCTGCGTGATTAGTGCCTGCTCAAGACCGGGTTAGGAGCCGGCTGAGTGACGTGATTAGAGTCTGCTTAGCCACTTCATTACAGTCTGCTCAGCTCCATGATTATTGCCTGCTAAGCTGCGTGATTCCTGCCTGCTCAGCTTCTTGATTATTGCCTGCTGAGCTGCGTGATTCCTGCTTGCTCAGCTCCATATTTATTGCCTGCTGAGCTGCGTGATTCCTGCCTGCTCAGCTTCTTGATTATTGCATGCTGAGCTGCGTGATTCCTGATTGCTCAGCTCCATGATTATTGCCTGCTGAGCTGCGTGATTCCTGCTTGCTCAGCTCCATGATTTTTGCTTGCTGAGCTGCATAATAAGTGCCTGCTCAGTCCCCAGAGAGGAGCCGGCTGAATCACGTGATTAGAGTCTGCTTATCCAGTTCATTACAGCCTTCAGCTCCAATTATTATTGCCTGCTAAGTTGCGTGATTCCTGCCTGCTCAGGTCCGTGAGTATTGCCTGCTGAGTTGCGTGATTCCTGCCAGCTCAGCTCCATGATTATTGCCTGCTGAGCTGCGCGATTCCTGACTGCTAGCTTCTTGTTTATTGGCTGCTGAGCTGCCTGATTCCTGCCTGCTCTGCTTCTTGATTATTGCCTGCTGAGCTGCGTGATTCCTGCTTGCTCAGCTCCAGGATTATTGCCTGCGGAGCTGCGTGATTCGTGCCTGCTCAGCTCCTTGATTACTGTCTGCTGAGCTGCGTGATTCCTGCCTGCTCAGCTCCAGGAGTATTGTCTGCTGGGCTGCAAGATTCGTGTGTGCTCAGTCACGGGTGTCAAGCCTGCTGAGTCACGTGTTTAGAGTCTGCTTAGCCACTTAATGGCAGTCTGCTCAGCTCCTTGATTTTTGCCAGCTGAGCTGCGAGATTCGTGCCTGCTCAGCTCCTTGATCTTTGCCTGCTGAGCTGAGTGATTCCTGCCTGCTCAGCTCCATGAGTATTGCCTGCTGAGCTGCATGATTGGTGTCTGCTGAGCTGCACCATTGGTGTCTGCTGAGCTGCCCAAATTGTGTCTGCTCAGTCACGGGTGTAGAGCCTGCTGCGTCACGTGTTTAGAGTCTGCTTAACCACTTCATTACAGTTTGCTCAGCCCCTTGACGATTTCCTGCTCCTCTCCGTGATTAGTGCCCTCTTAGCCAAGTGATTAGTGCCTGCTCAGCTCTTTGATTATTGCCTCCTGAAGCACGTGATCAGTGCATGATAGCCACGTGATCAGCGCCTCTCAGTCACGTGATCAGCGCCTCAGTCACGTGATCAGCGCCTCTCAGTCACGTGATCAGTGCCTCTCAGTCACGTGATCAGTGCATGCTCAGTCACGTGATCAGTGCCTCTCAGTCACGTGATCAGTGCCTCTCAGTCACGTGATCAGTGCATGCTCAGTCACGTGATCAGTGCATGCTCAGCCACGTGATCAGGGCCTGCTCAGTCACGTGATCAGGGTCTGCTGAATCAAGGGATTAGCGCTTGCTCAGCTGCATGCTTAATCCCTGCTCAGCTGCCTGACTCGTGCCTGATCAGCTGTGTGATTAGTCCCTGCTCAGCTGCGTGATTAGTGCCTGCTCAAGACCGGGTTAGGAGCCGGCTGAGTGACGTGATTAGAGTCTGCTTAGCCACTTCATTACAGTCTGCTCAGCTCCATGATTATTGCCTGCTAAGCTGCGTGATTCCTGCCTGCTCAGCTTCTTGATTATTGCCTGCTGAGCTGCGTGATTCCTGCTTGCTCAGCTCCATATTTATTGCCTGCTGAGCTGCGTGATTCCTGCCTGCTCAGCTTCTTGATTATTGCATGCTGAGCTGCGTGATTCCTGTTTGCTCAGCTCCATGATTATTGCCTGCTGAGCTGCGTGATTCCTGCTTGCTCAGCTCCATGATTTTTGCTTGCTGAGCTGCATAAGAAGTGCCTGCTCAGTCCCCAGAGAGGAGCCGGCTGAATCACGTGATTAGAGTCTGCTTATCCAGTTCATTACAGCCTTCAGCTCCAATTATTATTGCCTGCTAAGTTGCGTGATTCCTGCCTGCTCAGGTCCGTGAGTATTGCCTGCTGAGTTGCGTGATTCCTGCCAGCTCAGCTCCATGATTATTGCCTGCTGAGCTGCGCGATTCCTGACTGCTAGCTTCTTGCTTATTGGCTGCTGAGCTGCCTGATTCCTGCCTGCTCTGCTTCTTGATTATTGCCTGCTGAGCTGCGTGATTCCTGCTTGCTCAGCTCCAGGATTATTGCCTGCGGAGCTGCGTGATTCGTGCCTGCTCAGCTCCTTGATTACTGTCTGCTGAGCTGCGTGATTCCTGCCTGCTCAGCTCCAGGAGTATTGTCTGCTGGGCTGCAAGATCCGTGTGTGCTCAGTCACGGGTGTCAAGCCTGCTGAGTCACGTGTTTAGAGTCTGCTTAGCCACTTAATGGCAGTCTGCTCAGCTCCTTGATTTTTGCCAGCTGAGCTGCGAGATTCGTGCCTGCTCAGCTCCTTGATCTTTGCCTGCTGAGCTGAGTGATTCCTGCCTGCTCAGCTCCATGAGTATTGCCTGCTGAGCTGCATGATTGGTGTCTGCTGAGCTGCACCATTGGTGTCTGCTGAGCTGCCCAAATTGTGTCTGCTCAGTCACGGGTGTAGAGCCTGCTGCGTCACGTGTTTAGAGTCTGCTTAACCACTTCATTACAGTTTGCTCAGCTCCTTGACGATTTCCTGCTCCTCTCCGTGATTAGTGCCCTCTTAGCCAAGTGATTAGTGCCTGCTCAGCTCTTTGATTATTGCCTCCTGAAGCACGTGATCAGTGCATGATAGCCACGTGATCAGCGCCTCTCAGTCACGTGATCAGCGCCCTCAGTCACGTGATCAGCGCCTCTCAGTCACGTGATCAGTGCCTCTCAGTCACGTGATCAGTGCATGCTCAGTCACGTGATCAGTGCCTCTCAGTCACGTGACCAGTGCCTCTCAGTCACGTGATCAGTGCATGCTCAGTCACGTGATCAGTGCATGCTCAGCCACGTGATCAGGGCCTGCTCAGTCACGTGATCAGGGTCTGCTGACTCAAGGGATTAGCGCTTGCTCAGCTGCATGCTTAATCCCTGCTCAGCTGCCTGACTCGTGCCTGATCAGCTGTGTGATTAGTCCCTGCTCAGCTGCGTGATTAGTGCCTGCTCAAGACCGGGTTAGGAGCCGGCTGAGTGACGTGATTAGAGTCTGCTTAGCCACTTCATTACAGTCTGCTCAGCTCCATGATTATTGCCTGCTAAGCTGCGTGATTCCTGCCTGCTCAGCTTCTTGATTATTGCCTGCTGAGCTGCGTGATTCCTGCTTGCTCAGCTCCATATTTATTGCCTGCTGAGCTGCGTGATTCCTGCCTGCTCAGCTTCTTGATTATTGCATGCTGAGCTGCGTGATTCCTGTTTGCTCAGCTCCATGATTATTGCCTGCTGAGCTGCGTGATTCCTGCTTGCTCAGCTCCATGATTTTTGCTTGCTGAGCTGCATAATAAGTGCCTGCCCAGTCCCCAGAGAGGAGCCGGCTGAATCACGTGATTAGAGTCTGCTTATCCAGTTCATTACAGCCTTCAGCTCCAATTATTATTGCCTGTTAAGTTGCGTGATTCCTGCCTGCTCAGGTCCGTGAGTATTGCCTGCTGAGTTGCGTGATTCCTGCCAGCTCAGCTCCATGATTATTGCCTGCTGAGCTGCGCGATTCCTGACTGCTAGCTTCTTGCTTATTGGCTGCTGAGCTGCCTGATTCCTGCCTGCTCTGCTTCTTGATTATTGCCTGCTGAGCTGCGTGATTCCTGCTTGCTCAGCTCCAGGATTATTGCCTGCTGAGCTGCGTGATTCGTGCCTGCTCAGCTCCTTGATTACTGTCTGCTGAGCTGCGTGATTCCTGCCTGCTCAGCTCCAGGAGTATTGTCTGCTGGGCTGCAAGATTCGTGTGTGCTCAGTCACGGGTGTCAAGCCTGCTGAGTCACGTGTTTAGAGTCTGCTTAGCCACTTAATGGCAGTCTGCTCAGCTCCTTGATTTTTGCCAGCTGAGCTGCGAGATTCGTGCCTGCTCAGCTCCTTGATCTTTGCCTGCTGAGCTGAGTGATTCCTGCCTGCTCAGCTCCATGAGTATTGCCTGCTGAGCTGCATGATTGGTGTCTGCTGAGCTGCACCATTGGTGTCTGCTGAGCTGCCCAAATTGTGTCTGCTCAGTCACGGGTGTAGAGCCTGCTGCGTCACGTGTTTAGAGTCTGCTTAACCACTTCATTACAGTTTGCTCAGCCCCTTGACGATTTCCTGCTCCTCTCCGTGATTAGTGCCCTCTTAGCCAAGTGATTAGTGCCTGCTCAGCTCTTTGATTATTGCCTCCTGAAGCACGTGATCAGTGCATGATAGCCACGTGATCAGCGCCTCTCAGTCACGTGATCAGCGCCTCAGTCACGTGATCAGCGCCTCTCAGTCACGTGATCAGTGCCTCTCAGTCACGTGATCAGTGCATGCTCAGTCACGTGATCAGTGCCTCTCAGTCACGTGATCAGTGCCTCTCAGTCACGTGATCAGTGCATGCTCAGTCACGTGATCAGTGCATGCTCAGCCACGTGATCAGGGCCTGCTCAGTCACGTGATCAGGGTCTGCTGAATCAAGGGATTAGCGCTTGCTCAGCTGCATGCTTAATCCCTGCTCAGCTGCCTGACTCGTGCCTGATCAGCTGTGTGATCAGTCCCTGCTCAGCTGCGTGATTAGTGCCTGCTCAAGACCGGGTTAGGAGCCGGCTGAGTGACGTGATTAGAGTCTGCTTAGCCACTTCATTACAGTCTGCTCAGCTCCATGATTATTGCCTGCTAAGCTGCGTGATTCCTGCCTGCTCAGCTTCTTGATTATTGCCTGCTGAGCTGCGTGATTCCTGCTTGCTCAGCTCCATATTTATTGCCTGCTGAGCTGCGTGATTCCTGCCTGCTCAGCTTCTTGATTATTGCATGCTGAGCTGCGTGATTCCTGTTTGCTCAGCTCCATGATTATTGCCTGCTGAGCTGCGTGATTCCTGCTTGCTCAGCTCCATGATTTTTGCTTGCTGAGCTGCATAATAAGTGCCTGCTCAGTCCTCAGAGAGGAGCCGGCTGAATCACGTGATTAGAGTCTGCTTATCCAGTTCATTACAGCCTTCAGCTCCAATTATTATTGCCTGCTAAGTTGCGTGATTCCTGCCTGCTCAGGTCCGTGAGTATTGCCTGCTGAGTTGCGTGATTCCTGCCAGCTCAGCTCCATGATTATTGCCTGCTGAGCTGCGCGATTCCTGACTGCTAGCTTCTTGCTTATTGGCTGCTGAGCTGCCTGATTCCTGCCTGCTCTGCTTCTTGATTATTGCCTGCTGAGCTGCGTGATTCCTGCTTGCTCAGCTCCAGGATTATTGCCTGCGGAGCTGCGTGATTCGTGCCTGCTCAGCTCCTTGATTACTGTCTGCTGAGCTGCGTGATTCCTGCCTGCTCAGCTCCAGGAGTATTGTCTGCTGGGCTGCAAGATTCGTGTGTGCTCAGTCACGGGTGTCAAGCCTGCTGAGTCACGTGTTTAGAGTCTGCTTAGCCACTTAATGGCAGTCTGCTCAGCTCCTTGATTTTTGCCAGCTGAGCTGCGAGATTCGAGCCTGCTCAGCTCCTTGATCTTTGCCTGCTGAGCTGAGTGATTCCTGCCTGCTCAGCTCCATGAGTATTGCCTGCTGAGCTGCATGATTGGTGTCTGCTGAGCTGCACCATTGGTGTCTGCTGAGCTGCCCAAATTGTGTCTGCTCAGTCACGGGTGTAGAGCCTGCTGCGTCACGTGTTTAGAGTCTGCTTAACCACTTCATTACAGTTTGCTCAGCTCCTTGACGATTTCCTGCTCCTCTCCGTGATTAGTGCCCTCTTAGCCAAGTGATTAGTGCCTGCTCAGCTCTTTGATTATTGCCTCCTGAAGCACGTGATCAGTGCATGATAGCCACGTGATCAGCGCCTCTCAGTCACGTGATCAGCGCCTCAGTCACGTGATCAGCGCCTCTCAGTCACGTGATCAGTGCCTCTCAGTCACGTGATCAGTGCATGCTCAGTCACGTGATCAGTGCATGCTCAGCCACGTGATCATGGCCTGCTCAGTCACGTGATCAGGGTCTGCTGAATCAAGGGATTAGCGCTTGCTCAGCTGCATGCTTAATCCCCGCTCAGCTGCCTGACTCGTGCCTGATCAGCTGTGTGATTAGTCCCGGCTCAGCTGCGTGATTAGTGCCTGCTCAAGACCGGGTTAGGAGCCGGCTGAGTGACGTGATTAGAGTCTGCTTAGCCACTTCATTACAGTCTGCTCAGCTCCATGATTATTGCCTGCTAAGCTGCGTGATTCCTGCCTGCTCAGCTTCTTGATTATTGCCTGCTGAGCTGCGTGATTCCTGCTTGCTCAGCTCCATATTTATTGCCTGCTGAGCTGCGTGATTCCTGCCTGCTCAGCTTCTTGATTATTGCATGCTGAGCTGCGTGATTCCTGTTTGCTCAGCTCCATGATTATTGCCTGCTGAGCTGCGTGATTCCTGCTTGCTCAGCTCCATGATTTTTGCTTGCTGAGCTGCATAATAAGTGCCTGCTCAGTCCTCAGAGAGGAGCCGGCTGAATCACGTGATTAGAGTCTGCTTATCCAGTTCATTACAGCCTTCAGCTCCAATTATTATTGCCTGCTAAGTTGCGTGATTCCTGCCTGCTCAGGTCCGTGAGTATTGCCTGCTGAGTTGCGTGATTCCTGCCAGCTCAGCTCCATGATTATTGCCTGCTGAGCTGCGCGATTCCTGACTGCTAGCTTCTTGCTTATTGGCTGCTGAGCTGCCTGATTCCTGCCTGCTCTGCTTCTTGATTATTGCCTGCTGAGCTGCGTGATTCCTGCTTGCTCAGCTCCAGGATTATTGCCTGCGGAGCTGCGTGATTCGTGCCTGCTCAGCTCCTTGATTACTGTCTGCTGAGCTGCGTGATTCCTGCCTGCTCAGCTCCAGGAGTATTGTCTGCTGGGCTGCAAGATTCGTGTGTGCTCAGTCACGGGTGTCAAGCCTGCTGAGTCACGTGTTTAGAGTCTGCTTAGCCACTTAATGGCAGTCTGCTCAGCTCCTTGATTTTTGCCAGCTGAGCTGCGAGATTCGTGCCTGCTCAGCTCCTTGATCTTTGCCTGCTGAGCTGAGTGATTCCCGCCTGCTCAGCTCCATGAGTATTGCCTGCTGAGCTGCATGATTGGTGTCTGCTGAGCTGCACCATTGGTGTCTGCTGAGCTGCCCAAATTGTGTCTGCTCAGTCACGGGTGTAGAGCCTGCTGCGTCACGTGTTTAGAGTCTGCTTAACCACTTCATTACAGTTTGCTCAGCTCCTTGACGATTTCCTGCTCCTCTCCGTGATTAGTGCCCTCTTAGCCAAGTGATTAGTGCCTGCTCAGCTCTTTGATTATTGCCTCCTGAAGCACGTGATCAGTGCATGATAGCCACGTGATCAGCGCCTCTCAGTCACGTGATCAGCGCCCCTCAGTCACGTGATCAGCGCCTCTCAGTCACGTGATCAGTGCCTCTCAGTCACGTGATCAGTGCATGCTCAGTCACGTGATCAGTGCATGCTCAGCCACGTGATCAGGGCCTGCTCAGTCACGTGATCAGGGTCTGCTGAATCAAGGGATTAGCGCTTGCTCAGCTGCATGCTTAATCCCTGCTCAGCTGCCTGACTCGTGCCTGATCAGCTGTGTGATTAGTCCCTGCTCAGCTGCGTGATTAGTGCCTGCTCAAGACCGGGTTAGGAGCCGGCTGAGTGACGTGATTAGAGTCTGCTTAGCCACTTCATTACAGTCTGCTCAGCTCCATGATTATTGCCTGCTAAGCTGCGTGATTCCTGCCTGCTCAGCTTCTTGATTATTGCCTGCTGAGCTGCGTGATTCCTGCTTGCTCAGCTCCATATTTATTGCCTGCTGAGCTGCGTGATTCCTGCCTGCTCAGCTTCTTGATTATTGCATGCTGAGCTGCGTGATTCCTGTTTGCTCAGCTCCATGATTATTGCCTGCTGAGCTGCGTGATTCCTGCTTGCTCAGCTCCATGATTTTTGCTTGCTGAGCTGCATAATAAGTGCCTGCTCAGTCCCCAGAGAGGAGCCGGCTGAATCACGTGATTAGAGTCTGCTTATCCAGTTTATTACAGCCTTCAGCTCCAATTACTATTGCCTGCTAAGTTGCGTGATTCCTGCCTGCTCAGGTCCGTGAGTATTGCCTGCTGAGCTGCGTGATTCCTGCCAGCTCAGCTCCATGATTATTGCCTGCTGAGCTGCGCGATTCCTGACTGCTAGCTTCTTGCTTATTGGCTGCTGAGCTGCCTGATTCCTGCCTGCTCTGCTTCTTGATTATTGCCTGCTGAGCTGCGTGATTCCTGCTTGCTCAGCTCCAGGATTATTGCCCGCTGAGCTGCGTGATTCGTGCCTGCTCAGCTCCTTGATTACTGTCTGCTGAGCTGCGTGATTCCTGCCTGCTCAGCTCCAGGAGTATTGTCTGCTGGGCTGCAAGATCCGTGTGTGCTCAGTCACGGGTGTCAAGCCTGCTGAGTCACGTGTTTAGAGTCTGCTTAGCCACTTAATGGCAGTCTGCTCAGCTCCTTGATTTTTGCCAGCTGAGCTGCGAGATTCGTGCCTGCTCAGCTCCTTGATCTTTGCCTGCTGAGCTGAGTGATTCCTGCCTGCTCAGCTCCATGAGTATTGCCTGCTGAGCTGCATGATTGGTGTCTGCTGAGCTGCACCATTGGTGTCTGCTGAGCTGCCCAAATTGTGTCTGCTCAGTCACGGGTGTAGAGCCTGCTGCGTCACGTGTTTAGAGTCTGCTTAACCACTTCATTACAGTTTGCTCAGCTCCTTGACGATTTCCTGCTCCTCTCCGTGATTAGTGCCCTCTTAGCCAAGTGATTAGTGCCTGCTCAGCTCTTTGATTATTGCCTCCTGAAGCACGTGATCAGTGCATGATAGCCACGTGATCAGCGCCTCTCAGTCACGTGATCAGCGCCCTCAGTCACGTGATCAGCGCCTCTCAGTCACGTGATCAGTGCCTCTCAGTCACGTGATCAGTGCATGCTCAGTCACGTGATCAGTGCATGCTCAGCCACGTGATCAGGGCCTGCTCAGTCACGTGATCAGGGTCTGCTGAATCAAGGGATTAGCGCTTGCTCAGCTGCATGCTTAATCCCTGCTCAGCTGCCTGACTCGTGCCTGATCAGCTGTGTGATTAGTCCCTGCTCAGCTGCGTGATTAGTGCCTGCTCAAGACCGGGTTAGGAGCCGGCTGAGTGACGTGATTAGAGTCTGCTTAGCCACTTCATTACAGTCTGCTCAGCTCCATGATTATTGCCTGCTAAGCTGCGTGATTCCTGCCTGCTCAGCTTCTTGATTATTGCCTGCTGAGCTGCGTGATTCCTGCTTGCTCAGCTCCATATTTATTGCCTGCTGAGCTGCGTGATTCCTGCCTGCTCAGCTTCTTGATTATTGCATGCTGAGCTGCGTGATTCCTGTTTGCTCAGCTCCATGATTATTGCCTGCTGAGCTGCGTGATTCCTGCTTGCTCAGCTCCATGATTTTTGCTTGCTGAGCTGCATAATAAGTGCCTGCTCAGTCCCCAGAGAGGAGCCGGCTGAATCACGTGATTAGAGTCTGCTTATCCAGTTCATTACAGCCTTCAGCTCCAATTATTATTGCCTGCTAAGTTGCGTGATTCCTGCCTGCTCAGGTCCGTGAGTATTGCCTGCTGAGTTGCGTGATTCCTGCCAGCTCAGCTCCATGATTATTGCCTGCTGAGCTGCGCGATTCCTGACTGCTAGCTTCTTGCTTATTGGCTGCTGAGCTGCCTGATTCCTGCCTGCTCTGCTTCTTGATTATTGCCTGCTGAGCTGCGTGATTCCTGCTTGCTCAGCTCCAGGATTATTGCCTGCTGAGCTGCGTGATTCGTGCCTGCTCAGCTCCTTGATTACTGTCTGCTGAGCTGCGTGATTCCTGCCTGCTCAGCTCCAGGAGTATTGTCTGCTGGGCTGCAAGATTCGTGTGTGCTCAGTCACGGGTGTCAAGCCTGCTGAGTCACGTGTTTAGAGTCTGCTTAGCCACTTAATGGCAGTCTGCTCAGCTCCTTGATTTTTGCCAGCTGAGCTGCGAGATTCGTGCCCGCTCAGCTCCTTGATCTTTGCCTGCTGAGCTGAGTGATTCCTGCCCGCTCAGCTCCATGAGTATTGCCTGCTGAGCTGCATGATTGGTGTCTGCTGAGCTGCACCATTGGTGTCTGCTGAGCTGCCCAAATTGTGTCTGCTCAGTCACGGGTGTAGAGCCTGCTGCGTCACGTGTTTAGAGTCTGCTTAACCACTTCATTACAGTTTGCTCAGCTCCTTGACGATTTCCTGCTCCTCTCCGTGATTAGTGCCCTCTTAGCCAAGTGATTAGTGCCTGCTCAGCTCTTTGATTATTGCCTCCTGAAGCACGTGATCAGTGCATGATAGCCACGTGATCAGCGCCTCTCAGTCACGTGATCAGCGCCCTCAGTCACGTGATCAGCGCCTCTCAGTCACGTGATCAGTGCCTCTCAGTCACGTGATCAGTGCATGCTCAGTCACGTGATCAGTGCCTCTCAGTCACGTGATCAGTGCCTCTCAGTCACGTGATCAGTGCATGCTCAGTCACGTGATCAGTGCATGCTCAGCCACGTGATCAGGGCCTGCTCAGTCACGTGATCAGGGTCTGCTGAATCCGCTGCTCAGCTGCATGCTTAATCCCTGCTCAGCTGCCTGATTAGTCCCTGCTCAGCTGCGTGATTAGTGCCTGCTCAAGACCGGGTTAGGAGCCGGCTGAGTGACGTGATTAGAGTCTGCTTAGCCACTTCATTACAGTCTGCTCAGCTCCATGATTATTGCCTGCTAAGCTGCGTGATTCCTGCCTGCTCAGCTTCTTGATTATTGCCTGCTGAGCTGCGTGATTCCTGCTTGCTCAGCTCCATATTTATTGCCTGCTGAGCTGCGTGATTCCTGCCTGCTCAGCTTCTTGATTATTGCATGCTGAGCTGCGTGATTCCTGTTTGCTCAGCTCCATGATTATTGCCTGCTGAGCTGCGTGATTCCTGCTTGCTCAGCTCCATGATTTTTGCTTGCTGAGCTGCATAATAAGTGCCTGCTCAGTCCCCAGAGAGGAGCCGGCTGAATCACGTGATTAGAGTCTGCTTATCCAGTTCATTACAGCCTTCAGCTCCAATTATTATTGCCTGCTAAGTTGCGTGATTCCTGCCTGCTCTGGTCCGTGAGTATTGCCTGCTGAGTTGCGTGATTCCTGCAAGCTCAGCTCCATGATTATTGCCTGCTGAGCTGCGCGATTCCTGACTGCTAGCTTCTTGCTTATTGGCTGCTTAGCTGCCTGATTCCTGCCTGCTCTGCTTCTTGATTATTGCCTGCTGAGGTGCGTGATTCCTGCTTGCTCAGCTCCAGGATTATTGCCTGCGGAGCTGCGTGATTCGTGCCTGCTCAGCTCCTTGATTACTGTCTGCTGAGCTGCGTGATTCCTGCCTGCTCAGCTCCAGGAGTATTGTCTGCTGGGCTGCAAGATTCGTGTGTGCTCAGTCACGGGTGTCAAGCCTGCTGAGTCACGTGTTTAGAGTCTGCTTAGCCACTTAATGGCAGTCTGCTCAGCTCCTTGATTTTTGCCAGCTGAGCTGCGAGATTCGTGCCTGCTCAGCTCCTTGATCTTTGCCTGCTGAGCTGAGTGATTCCTGCCTGCTCAGCTCCATGAGTATTGCCTGCTGAGCTGCATGATTGGTGTCTGCTGAGCTGCACTATTGGTGTCTGCTGAGCTGCCCAAATTGTGTCTGCTCAGTCACGGGTGTAGAGCCTGCTGCGCCACGTGTTTAGAGTCTGCTTAACCACTTCATTACAGTTTGCTCAGCTCCTTGACGATTTCCTGCTCCTCTCCGTGATTAGTGCCCTCTTAGCCAAGTGATTAGTGCCTGCTCAGCTCTTTGATTATTGCCTCCTGAAGCACGTGATCAGTGCATGATAGCCACGTGATCAGCGCCTCTCAGTCACGTGATCAGCGCCCCTCAGTCACGTGATCAGCGCCTCTCAGTCACGTGATCAGTGCCTCTCAGTCACGTGATCAGTGCATGCTCAGTCACGTCATCAGTGCATGCTCAGCCACGTGATCAGGGCCTGCTCAGTCACGTGATCAGGGTCTGCTGAATCAAGGGACTAGCGCTTGCTCAGCTGCATGCTTAATCCCTGCTCAGCTGCCTGACTCGTGCCTGATCAGCTGTGTGATTAGTCCCTGCTCAGCTGCGTGATTAGTGCCTGCTCAAGACCGGGTTAGGAGCCGGCTGAGTGACGTGATTAGAGTCTGCTTAGCCACTTCATTACAGTCTGCTCAGCTCCATGATTATTGCCTGCCAAGCTGCGTGATTCCTGCCTGCTCAGCTTCTTGATTATTGCCTGCTGAGCTGCGTGATTCCTGCTTGCTCAGCTCCATATTTATTGCCTGCTGAGCTGCGTGATTCCTGCCTGCTCAGCTTCTTGATTATTGCATGCTGAGCTGCGTGATTCCTGTTTGCTCAGCTCCATGATTATTGCCTGCTGAGCTGCGTGATTCCTGCTTGCTCAGCTCCATGATTTTTGCTTGCTGAGCTGCATAATAAGTGCCTGCTCAGTCCCCAGAGAGGAGCCGGCTGAATCACGTGATTAGAGTCTGCTTATCCAGTTCATTACAGCCTTCAGCTCCAATTATTATTGCCTGCTAAGTTGCGTGATTCCTGCCTGCTCAGGTCCGTGAGTATTGCCTGCTGAGTTGCGTGATTCCTGCCAGCTCAGCTCCATGATTATTGCCTGCTGAGCTGCGCGATTCCTGACTGCTAGCTTCTTGCTTATTGGCTGCTGAGCTGCCTGATTCCTGCCTGCTCTGCTTCTTGATTATTGCCTGCTGAGCTGCGTGATTCCTGCTTGCTCAGCTCCAGGATTATTGCCTGCGGAGCTGCGTGATTCGTGCCTGCTCAGCTCCTTGATTACTGTCTGCTGAGCTGCGTGATTCCTGCCTGCTCAGCTCCAGGAGTATTGTCTGCTGGGCTGCAAGATTCGTGTGTGCTCAGTCACGGGTGCCAAGCCTGCTGAGTCACGTGTTTAGAGTCTGCTTAGCCACTTAATGGCAGTCTGCTCAGCTCCTTGATTTTTGCCAGCTGAGCTGCGAGATTCGTGCCTGCTCAGCTCCTTGATCATTGCCTGCTGAGCTGAGTGATTCCTGCCTGCTCAGCTCCATGAGTATTGCCTGCTGAGCTGCATGATTGGTGTCTGCTGAGCTGCACCATTGGTGTCTGCTGAGCTGCCCAAATTGTGTCTGCTCAGTCACGGGTGTAGAGCCTGCTGCGTCACGTGTTTAGAGTCTGCTTAACCACTTCATTACAGTTTGCTCAGCTCCTTGACGATTTCCTGCTCCTCTCCGTGATTAGTGCCCTCTTAGCCTAGTGATTAGTGCCTGCTCAGCTCTTTGATTATTGCCTCCTGAAGCACGTGATCAGTGCATGATAGCCACGTGATCAGCGCCTCTCAGTCACGTGATCAGCGCCTCAGTCACGTGATCAGCGCCTCTCAGTCACGTGATCAGTGCCTCTCAGTCACGTGATCAGTGCATGCTCAGTCACGTGATCAGTGCCTCTCAGTCACGTGATCAGTGCCTCTCAGTCACGTGATCAGTGCATGCTCAGTCACGTGATCAGTGCATGCTCAGCCACGTGATCAGGCCTGCTCAGTCACGTGATCAGGGTCTGCTGAATCAAGGGATTAGCGCTGCTCAGCTGCATGCTTAATCCCTGCTCAGCTGTGTGATTAGTCCCTGCTCAGCTGCGTGATTAGTGCCTGCTCAAGACCGGGTTAGGAGCCGGCTGAGTGACGTGATTAGAGTCTGCTTAGCCACTTCATTACAGTCTGCTCAGCTCCATGATTATTGCCTGCTAAGCTGCGTGATTCCTGCCTGCTCAGCTTCTTGATTATTGCCTGCTGAGCTGCGTGATTCCTGCTTGCTCAGCTCCATATTTATTGCCTGCTGAGCTGCGTGATTCCTGCCTGCTCAGCTTCTTGATTATTGCATGCTGAGCTGCGTGATTCCTGTTTGCTCAGCTCCATGATTATTGCCTGCTGAGCTGCGTGATTCCTGCTTGCTCAGCTCCATGATTTTTGCTTGCTGAGCTGCATAATAAGTGCCTGCTCAGTCCCCAGAGAGGAGCCGGCTGAATCACGTGATTAGAGTCTGCTTATCCAGTTCATTACAGCCTTCAGCTCCAATTATTATTGCCTGCTAAGTTGCGTGATTCCTGCCTGCTCAGGTCCGTGAGTATTGCCTGCTGAGCTGCGTGATTCCTGCCCTGCTAGCTTCTGACTGCTTATTGGCTGCTGAGCTGCCTGATTCCTGCCTGCTCTGCTTCTTGATTATTGCCTGCTGAGCTGCGTGATTCCTGCTTGCTCAGCTCCAGGATTATTGCCTGCTGAGCTGCGTGATTCGTGCCTGCTCAGCTCCTTGATTACTGTCTGCTGAGCTGCGTGATTCCTGCCTGCTCAGCTCCAGGAGTATTGTCTGCTGGGCTGCAAGATCCGTGTGTGCTCAGTCACGGGTGTCAAGCCTGCTGAGTCACGTGTTTAGAGTCTGCTTAGCCACTTAATGGCAGTCTGCTCAGCTCCTTGATTTTTGCCAGCTGAGCTGCGAGATTCGTGCCTGCTCAGCTCCTTGATCTTTGCCTGCTGAGCTGAGTGATTCCTGCCTGCTCAGCTCCATGAGTATTGCCTGCTGAGCTGCATGATTGGTGTCTGCTGAGCTGCACCATTGGTGTCTGCTGAGCTGCCCAAATTGTGTCTGCTCAGTCACGGGTGTAGAGCCTGCTGCGTCACGTGTTTAGAGTCTGCTTAACCACTTCATTACAGTTTGCTCAGCTCCTTGACGATTTCCTGCTCCTCTCCGTGATTAGTGCCCTCTTAGCCAAGTGATTAGTGCCTGCTCAGCTCTTTGATTATTGCCTCCTGAAGCACGTGATCAGTGCATGATAGCCACGTGATCAGCGCCTCTCAGTCACGTGATCAGCGCCCTCAGTCACGTGATCAGCGCCTCAGTCACGTGATCAGTGCCTCTCAGTCACGTGATCAGTGCATGCTCAGTCACGTGATCAGTGCATGCTCAGCCACGTGATCAGGGCCTGCTCAGTCACGTGATCAGGGTCTGCTGAATCAAGGGATTAGCGCTTGCTCAGCTGCATGCAATCCCTGCTCAGCTGCCTGACTCGTGCCTGATCAGCTGTGTGATTAGTCCCTGCTCAGCTGCGTGATTAGTGCCTGCTCAAGACCGGGTTAGGAGCCGGCTGAGTGACGTGATTAGAGTCTGCTTAGCCACTTCATTACAGTCTGCTCAGCTCCATGATTATTGCCTGCTAAGCTGCGTGATTCCTGCCTGCTCAGCTTCTTGATTATTGCCTGCTGAGCTGCGTGATTCCTGCTTGCTCAGCTCCATATTTATTGCCTGCTGAGCTGCGTGATTCCTGCCTGCTCAGCTTCTTGATTATTGCATGCTGAGCTGCGTGATTCCTGTTTGCTCAGCTCCATGATTATTGCCTGCTGAGCTGCGTGATTCCTGCTTGCTCAGCTCCATGATTTTTGCTTGCTGAGCTGCATAAGAAGTGCCTGCTCAGTCCCCAGAGAGGAGCCGGCTGAATCACGTGATTAGAGTCTGCTTATCCAGTTCATTACAGCCTTCAGCTCCAATTATTATTGCCTGCTGTTGCGTGATTCCTGCCTGCTCAGGTCCGTGAGTATTGCCTGCTGAGTTGCGTGATTCCTGCCAGCTCAGCTCCATGATTATTGCCTGCTGAGCTGCGCGATTCCTGACTGCTAGCTTGCTTATTGGCTGCTGAGCTGCCTGATTCCTGCCTGCTCTGCTTCATTATTGCCTCTGCTGAGCTGCGTGATTCCTGCCTGCTCAGCTCCAGGAGTATTGTCTGCTGGGCTGCAAGATTCGTGTGTGCTCAGTCACGGGTGTCAAGCCTGCTGAGTCACGTGTTTAGAGTCTGCTTAGCCACTTAATGGCAGTCTGCTCAGCTCCTTGATTTTTGCCAGCTGAGCTGCGAGATTCGTGCCTGCTCAGCTCCTTGATCTTTGCCTGCTGAGCTGAGTGATTCCTGCCTGCTCAGCTCCATGAGTATTGCCTGCTGAGCTGCATGATTGGTGTCTGCTGAGCTGCACCATTGGTGTCTGCTGAGCTGCCCAAATTGTGTCTGCTCAGTCACGGGTGTAGAGCCTGCTGCGTCACGTGTTTAGAGTCTGCTTAACCACTTCATTACAGTTTGCTCAGCTCCTTGACGATTTCCTGCTCCTCTCCGTGATTAGTGCCCTCTTAGCCAAGTGATTAGTGCCTGCTCAGCTCTTTGATTATTGCCTCCTGAAGCACGTGATCAGTGCATGATAGCCACGTGATCAGCGCCTCTCAGTCACGTGACAGCGCCTCAGTCACGTGATCAGTCCCTTCTCAGTCACGTGATCAGTGCCTCTCAGTCACGTGATCAGTGCATGCTCAGTCACGTGATCAGTGCATGCTCAGCCACGTGATCAGTGCCTGCTCAGTCACGTGATCAGGGTCTGCTGAATCAAGGGATTAGCGCTTGCTCAGCTGCATGCTTAATCCCTGCTCAGCTGCCTGACTCGTGCCTGATCAGCTGTGTGATTAGTCCCTGCTCAGCTGCGTGATTAGTGCCTGCTCAAGACCGGGTTAGGAGCCGGCTGAGTGACGTGATTAGAGTCTGCTTAGCCACTTCATTACAGTCTGCTCAGCTCCATGATTATTGCCTGCTAAGCTGCGTGATTCCTGCCTGCTCAGCTTCTTGATTATTGCCTGCTGAGCTGCGTGATTCCTGCTTGCTCAGCTCCATATTTATTGCCTGCTGAGCTGCGTGATTCCTGCCTGCTCAGCTTCTTGATTATTGCATGCTGAGCTGCGTGATTCCTGTTTGCTCAGCTCCATGATTATTGCCTGCTGAGCTGCGTGATTCCTGCTTGCTCAGCTCCATGATTTTTGCTTGCTGAGCTGCATAAGAAGTGCCTGCTCAGTCCCCAGAGAGGAGCCGGCTGAATCACGTGATTAGAGTCTGCTTATCCAGTTCATTACAGCCTTCAGCTCCATTATTATTGCCTGCTTTGCGTGATTCCTGCCTGCTCAGGTCCGTGAGTATTGCCTGCTGAGTTGCGTGATTCCTGCCAGCTCAGCTCCATGATTATTGCCTGCTGAGCTGCGCGATTCCTGACTGCTAGCTTCTTGCTTATTGGCTGCTGAGCTGCCTGATTCCTGCCTGCTCTGCTTCTTGATTATTGCCTGCTGAGCTGCGTGATTCCTGCTTGCTCAGCTCCAGGAGTATTGTCTGCTGGGCTGCATGATTCGTGTGTGCTCAGTCACGGGTGTCAAGCCTGCTGAGTCACGTGTTTAGAGTCTGCTTAGCCACTTAATGGCAGTCTGCTCAGCTCCTTGATTTTTGCCAGCTGAGCTGCGAGATTCGTGCCTGCTCAGCTCCTTGATCTTTGCCTGCTGAGCTGAGTGATTCCTGCCTGCTCAGCTCCATGAGTATTGCCTGCTGAGCTGCATGATTGGTGTCTGCTGAGCTGCACCATTGGTGTCTGCTGAGCTGCCCAAATTGTGTCTGCTCAGTCACGGGTGTAGAGCCTGCTGCGCCACGTGTTTAGAGTCTGCTTAACCACTTCATTACAGTTTGCTCAGCTCCTTGACGATTTCCTGCTCCTCTCCGTGATTAGTGCCCTCTTAGCCAAGTGATTAGTGCCTGCTCAGCTCTTTGATTATTGCCTCCTGAAGCACGTGATCAGTGCATGATAGCCACGTGATCAGCGCCTCTCAGTCACGTGATCAGCGCTCCTCAGTCACGTGATCAGCGCCTCTCAGTCACGTGATCAGTGCCTCTCAGTCACGTGATCAGTGCATGCTCAGTCACGTGATCAGTGCATGCTCAGCCACGTGATCAGGGCCTGCTCAGTCACGTGATCAGGGTCTGCTGAATCAAGGGATTAGCGCTTGCTCAGCTGCATGCTTAATCCCTGCTCAGCTGCCTGACTCGTGCCTGATCAGCTGTGTGATTAGTCCCTGCTCAGCTGCGTGATTAGTGCCTGCTCAAGACCGGGTTAGGAGCCGGCTGAGTGACGTGATTAGAGTCTGCTTAGCCACTTCATTACAGTCTGCTCAGCTCCATGATTATTGCCTGCTAAGCTGCGTGATTCCTGCCTGCTCAGCTTCTTGATTATTGCCTGCTGAGCTGCGTGATTCCTGCTTGCTCAGCTCCATATTTATTGCCTGCTGAGCTGCGTGATTCCTGCCTGCTCAGCTTCTTGATTATTGCATGCTGAGCTGCGTGATTCCTGTTTGCTCAGCTCCATGATTATTGCCTGCTGAGCTGCGTGATTCCTGCTTGCTCAGCTCCATGATTTTTGCTTGCTGAGCTGCATAATAAGTGCCTGCTCAGTCCCCAGAGAGGAGCCGGCTGAATCACGTGATTAGAGTCTGCTTATCCAGTTCATTACAGCCTTCAGCTCCAATTATTATTGCCTGCTAAGTTGCGTGATTCCTGCCTGCTCAGGTCCGTGAGTATTGCCTGCTGAGTTGCGTGATTCCTGCCAGCTCAGCTCCATGATTATTGCCTGCTGAGCTGCGCGATTCCTGACTGCTAGCTTCTTGCTTATTGGCTGCTGAGCTGCCTGATTCCTGCCTGCTCTGCTTCTTGATTATTGCCTGCTGAGCTGCGTGATTCCTGCTTGCTCAGCTCCAGGATTATTGCCTGCTGAGCTGCGTGATTCGTGCCTGCTCAGCTCCTTGATTACTGTCTGCTGAGCTGCGTGATTCCTGCCTGCTCAGCTCCAGGAGTATTGTCTGCTGGGCTGCAAGATTCGTGTGTGCTCAGTCACGGGTGTCAAGCCTGCTGAGTCACGTGTTTAGAGTCTGCTTAGCCACTTAATGGCAGTCTGCTCAGCTCCTTGATTTTTGCCAGCTGAGCTGCGAGATTCGTGCCTGCTCAGCTCCTTGATCTTTGCCTGCTGAGCTGAGTGATTCCTGCCTGCTCAGCTCCATGAGTATTGCCTGCTGAGCTGCATGATTGGTGTCTGCTGAGCTGCACCATTGGTGTCTGCTGAGCTGCCCAAATTGTGTCTGCTCAGTCACGGGTGTAGAGCCTGCTGCGTCACGTGTTTAGAGTCTGCTTAACCACTTCATTACAGTTTGCTCAGCTCCTTGACGATTTCCTGCTCCTCTCCGTGATTAGTGCCCTCTTAGCCAAGTGATTAGTGCCTGCTCAGCTCTTTGATTATTGCCTCCTGAAGCACGTGATCAGTGCATGATAGCCACGTGATCAGCGCCTCTCAGTCACGTGATCAGCGCCCCTCAGTCACGTGATCAGCGCCTCTCAGTCACGTGATCAGTGCCTCTCAGTCACGTGATCAGTGCATGCTCAGTCACGTGATCAGTGCCTCTCAGTCACGTGATCAGTGCCTCTCAGTCACGTGATCAGTGCATGCTCAGTCACGTGATCAGTGCATGCTCAGCCACGTGATCAGGGCCTGCTCAGTCACGTGATCAGGGTCTGCTGAATCAAGGGATTAGCGCTTGCTCAGCTGCATGCTTAATCAGCTGCCTGAGCTGCGTGATTAGTCCCTGCTCAGCTGCGTGATTAGTGCCTGCTCAAGACCGGGTTAGGAGCCGGCTGAGTGACGTGATTAGAGTCTGCTTAGCCACTTCATTACAGTCTGCTCAGCTCCATGATTATTGCCTGCTAAGCTGCGTGATTCCTGCCTGCTCAGCTTCTTGATTATTGCCTGCTGAGCTGCGTGATTCCTGCTTGCTCAGCTCCATATTTATTGCCTGCTGAGCTGCGTGATTCCTGCCTGCTCAGCTTCTTGATTATTGCATGCTGAGCTGCGTGATTCCTGTTTGCTCAGCTCCATGATTATTGCCTGCTGAGCTGCGTGATTCCTGCTTGCTCAGCTCCATGATTTTTGCTTGCTGAGCTGCATAATAAGTGCCTGCTCAGTCCCCAGAGAGGAGCCGGCTGAATCACGTGATTAGAGTCTGCTTATCCAGTTCATTACAGCCTTCAGCTCCAATTATTATTGCCTGCTAAGTTGCGTGATTCCTGCCTGCTCAGGTCCGTGAGTATTGCCTGCTGAGCTGCGCCATTCCTGACTGCTAGCTCTTGCTTATTGGCTGCTGAGCTGCCTGATTCCTGCCTGCTCTGCTTCTTGATTATTGCCTGCTGAGCTGCGTGATTCCTGCTTGCTCAGCTCCAGGATTATTGCCTGCTGAGCTGCGTGATTCGTGCCTGCTCAGCTCCTTGATTACTGTCTGCTGAGCTGCGTGATTCCTGCCTGCTCAGCTCCAGGAGTATTGTCTGCTGGGCTGCAAGATTCGTGTGTGCTCAGTCACGGGTGTCAAGCCTGCTGAGTCACGTGTTTAGAGTCTGCTTAGCCACTTAATGGCAGTCTGCTCAGCTCCTTGATTTTTGCCAGCTGAGCTGCGAGATTCGTGCCTGCTCAGCTCCTTGATCTTTGCCTGCTGAGCTGAGTGATTCCTGCCTGCTCAGCTCCATGAGTATTGCCTGCTGAGCTGCATGATTGGTGTCTGCTGAGCTGCACCATTGGTGTCTGCTGAGCTGCCCAAATTGTGTCTGCTCAGTCACGGGTGTAGAGCCTGCTGCGTCACGTGTTTAGAGTCTGCTTAACCACTTCATTACAGTTTGCTCAGCTCCTTGACGATTTCCTGCTCCTCTCCGTGATTAGTGCCCTCTTAGCCAAGTGATTAGTGCCTGCTCAGCTCTTTGATTATTGCCTCCTGAAGCACGTGATCAGTGCATGATAGCCACGTGATCAGCGCCTCTCAGTCACGTGATCAGCGCCTCAGTCACGTGATCAGTGCCTCTCAGTCACGTGATCAGTGCCTCTCAGTCACGTGATCAGTGCATGCTCAGTCACGTGATCAGTGCATGCTCAGCCACGTGATCAGGGCCTGCTCAGTCACGTGATCAGGGTCTGCTGAATCAAGGGATTAGCGCTTGCTCAGCTGCATGCTTAATCCCTGCTCAGCTGCCTGACTCGTGCCTGATCAGCTGTGTGATTAGTCCCTGCTCAGCTGCGTGATTAGTGCCTGCTCAAGACCGGGTTAGGAGCCGGCTGAGTGACGTGATTAGAGTCTGCTTAGCCACTTCATTACAGTCTGCTCAGCTCCATGATTATTGCCTGCTAAGCTGCGTGATTCCTGCCTGCTCAGCTTCTTGATTATTGCCTGCTGAGCTGCGTGATTCCTGCTTGCTCAGCTCCATATTTATTGCCTGCTGAGCTGCGTGATTCCTGCCTGCTCAGCTTCTTGATTATTGCATGCTGAGCTGCGTGATTCCTGTTTGCTCAGCTCCATGATTATTGCCTGCTGAGCTGCGTGATTCCTGCTTGCTCAGCTCCATGATTTTTGCTTGCTGAGCTGCATAATAAGTGCCTGCTCAGTCCCCAGAGAGGAGCCGGCTGAATCACGTGATTAGAGTCTGCTTATCCAGTTCATTACAGCCTTCAGCTCCAATTATTATTGCCTGCTAAGTTGCGTGATTCCTGCCTGCTCAGGTCCGTGAGTATTGCCTGCTGAGTTGCGTGATTCCTGCCAGCTCAGCTCCATGATTATTGCCTGCTGAGCTGCGCGATTCCTGACTGCAGCTTCTGCTTATTGGCTGCTGAGCTGCCTGATTCCTGCCTGCTCTGCTTCTTGATTATTGCCTGCTGAGCTGCGTGATAG